>NC_088869.1:26264209-26530323 GCF_032884065.1 Artemia franciscana | reverse complement strand
TGTCTGTGCCAAATATTTTAAAAAGCACATTGAAAATTAATTTGTATGTATGTATGTATTAAAATACCAAAACACCATTGTATGTAAAATACCAAATCTAAAATAGTGTGCCGTTCCACGGATGAGAAGAGGACTGGTTATTCAGTTTCTGAAACTGCAAATCCCCAGCCTTAGCCGGCTCCACCACACCGAAACGGTTAACGATTTACCTATTATTGAACCACCCAGGGACCTGAAGGAAAAACTTCGCGTACTTAAAATAGCAATCTCGCAACACTCACCTATCAAATTCAGTAAAAATGTCCCAAAATGGGCCAAATATAGAATGTGCGGGGGAGCCACACTCCTATATATTCGAGAAAGGGCTTTCCACTCCAGATTAAGTTGTGATGTAACCACACAAGAGGACTTGGGACTTCGCAGCATTCATACTTTGTCCTATTTGTAGATATCTATCAGGTAGGCTATCAAAACTCCGGTGAAGACTAGCTATTGACCTGCACGGATTTAACAGATCGTCCGCATAACAAAGCACCGATGTATCCATCTTTTTTAAAATGCAACGAATAGGTAGGCCAATCTGCGCAGGAAGAGACGCGTTGTTGTAGATAATGGGTGATTTGATAGCTCCTTGCTTTGTTCTGACGAACACAGGGAGCTCACTATGCGAAAGCACATATCCCAACTTCAAACGAACTTTTAGATGGATATACATATAATATAATGGAAAATTACATCAAGACTAACACCACGGCTATGTTACTCCAATATGGCCTGCGAGTGGATAAGGGAACCAAAAGCGTTCATAACATCTATGCTCCGAGAACCAGAGTGCTTGCAGATGCTTATATATCTCTGGGTATATTACAGAAACTTCTAAGAGCATGGAAGCAACCTAAACCCGACAGGAACCCGAACTGGAATGGTAGCATAATACACTTTTTATTTAAGTTGTCAACTATCAGAAGCTCAAATATCTTTGCGAAAACGCTTGGCACAGTCACTGGCCTATTTGATGAACATGATGATTTTGGTTTATACTTCTTCCGAATTGGGCTAATCACTGCAATGCATGAACTGTCCGGAGCGACACAAATGCTAAAAACTATTTGAAAAGTAATGCAAGGTGGCTATAGAGGAGGTTACTTGCGGTGATAAAATGCTCAGCACAAGTACTGTTGGCGCCAGCCGAGAATCTCTTCTTTCTAAGCTTCAACACAGCCTCCTTAATAGCAGACGATGTTATCACAATATACTTAGGTTTTTGAATAGAATCAAGCAACGAAGCCATCTCACTGTCGAAATAAATTTCTACACTGCAGTTGGGCTATACAAACAGACTTCCCAGAAAGGGGACGAGACTTCCAAAGGTAAGTAGGGTCATTTATAATCTTCTCGGCAGTGACCGACCTGACCGTCACTACATGTTCCTGCACAGCATTCCTAAATATTCTCTTAGAATAAATCTGGACCGTATTTACAACCACAGTCTTTGGCTTCTCGCACCCGTTCCAGAGCCGCAACCACCGCGTCGCCGTAGCACAGGCCGACACTAGAACTGGGTTACTAGACCACCTATATTTTTCACTTCTGCGACGCATCCGCCTCACTGGAATCGCCAGTATTTATCAACAGTATTTATAAATGTGCAAAAATGTTTGCCGTATAAAATAAAATGAAATTAAAGTTGTTTAGCTAAAGATTTTAAAAAACTGTTCTTTTCACCGAGTTAAGGTCAGTTTTTATTACTATGATTAATAGTGATAGTAATAACAAAGGTATATATAATTAAATGTTATTCTAGTCATGTAAATGAAGTCTTATATGTATGTTTTTCTCTTTTATAGCTCGAAGAAGCAACTAAAGAAGTGGCTGATGATATTACTCGTCCACGTCCAATTGGTGAAGAAAATGTTGATGACATTCAGGTTATAATTAAATCAGAAGCGAATCCTGTTCCTATTAGGGACATTAAGGTAACTAAAATTGATCCTTAAACTTGTCGCTTACTTTGCTGCGTGCTCTACAATTGGACTCGGAAACTCATTTTCTTTTACTTTAAGAAAAATTAAAATAGGCTAGTAGGATAGGCTGTTGCACTGCCAAAGGTCGCTGGTTGCTGCCTTTATACAAATGGTTTAATTTTGTCTCATTCTAATGTCCGGTAAGTAGGTCTGTATTTGACCATCTTTTTCTCGTGACTTTGTCTGCTTTTGCTGTAAATTGCCAAGAAACCAAGTCTGTTTGTCATAAAACAAACTCAGTGACATTTTACCTACTTTAGATAAATTAACGTATAACATTTAGGACGGTGTACTGAAGAACATCTTTGTTAGGTCCTGCACTCATGATTGTAGTGGTTGCTGCAACTTAGTAAAAAACAAATCACGCCTCATAGTAACCAAAAATTTAAAAACTGCGTTCTAATAAAAACTGGCTAGTGACAAAAAATCCCCATTTGTAAATGAATCAGGAATGATAAATATTATCTTGATTCGTCTGAATAATAAATTTGTCTCAAAAACCAATTGATGGGAATTTCGAATAATATCTTGGAACCCCCTAAAAATGTTATTGTGTAGAAACAAAGTACACTACAGGGATCGCCATGACCGGAAACCTTATACAGGAAACATACAATCCCCTGGCTTGAACAACAATTACTTTTTGCATGGGTAGCACTCATGTGTCCCCTTTCTTTTCCTTAAAAGACTCAAAGGTCATTGGAAATCGATTGAAAAGATAACCAAACCCAAGGGGAAAATCCCCACGTCATAAGTTGAATTTTAACGAAGGCAAGTGTATATCCAGTGCAGAAACTTGTCAAAGAGGTTCTAACTTGACTAATATGGCCCTGTAGCAGCCTATTTTAGCTTTGGCCATAGGTTTAAAAAGACAAAACTATAATATTATCAGGTTAACAGGTTTTGGAAAGAGGCATGGGATTTTTTAATAATGAGCTGTGGCTCTTAAAAGCCATTTTTAGTCTCGAATATTCTTATTTTTGCTTATTTTCATGTGTTTTGGAAAAAAAAAATAGAAGGAAGGAGTCCATATATGTTGTTGGGGATTTCAAGTTCAAGTTCACAAATAATTTATTAAACAAAATTACTATAAATCACACACTACTTTCATTTAGTCAGTATATTAGTCGGTATATTTTATTCAGGTTAGGTATGATAAAGATTAATTGATAAAGAATTATAAGAATATTATAGAAAATTATAAGAATTATAAGAATATGATAAAGAATTAATAATACAGGTTAGGTATGATAAAAGATTAATCGGATTTTATATGGAAGAAAAGAAAAGTTAACAGATAGAAATTTAAACCGGACCAAAATTACACCGAGTTAAAAAAGAATTACTGCGAGAATATACAGTGCTGTTGGAAATACATCCTGCATGCAATGGAGCAAAAAGTTTTTTTTTTTTGTTGGACATGTATTTGACCCTTTTGTGTGGGAAGGGAAGATCGTTTTCCGGTTCCAAGTTATTCCGTGTTTCGGTTTTCTGCAAGTCAAAGCTATATGTTTTCAAAGATATAGCTTTACTTTGGAGTTTTTCATCGAAATATATACGTGTGCCTTCAAGCCTATTTCTCAGGGTGCTAATAAATTAAAAAAAGTAAGTATAGGGGTTTTCAAAAATGACTTTCGGAGCTCAATAACTCATTGATTTGAATGTTTTTATCATAACTTCAGAAAATCCTAAATATATATGAGAGTAAAATGGAATAATTTTATCACTTTCAGCTGATCTTTTCAGCCATCAAGCCATGGATTAATTGTAAAAAAAAGCCAAGACATATAGTCGGAGTGAGTGAGAGGCAAACCTGGCATAAGCCCTTTTTATGATTGTATAAAATGATGTCGTTTCACTTGTTGATAGATAAGTCTGTCATAAAAGCTCAATTTCCTTTTTTCTGGTGACCCATAAACATAAAAAGAGTACAGATAAATATCTGTATTTAAAATCATATTTAAAAATAAGAATAAATATAACTATTTCGACGGAACTAGATGTAGTTTCATGATATCACTAGCCAACTTATTACATAAGTGTTGAATAGTTAGCTTCCTTTACAGGTACTGAGTTAATTATAAATCGCATTTAAAGTATTTTGTAACTGTGGTGGACGAAGACTGATTTCAGGATTTACCAAAAAATAAAATAAATGTACAAAATTTTGTTTTTCATTTAATAAAATGAAACAAAAGAAAAAATTACCCATCATCTGAAAAAAATTCTTAAGACTGAAAATGGAAGCTCATTCTCAGAAAAAGAAGAAAACTAATTTATTTCCATCTTCCCATTTATCTAATAATAAAAAAAAGAACCAGTGAACTAAAGGTTCTTTGCGCCTCTATTTTATCAGATTGATTTTTTTTACCGACTGGCTAAAAAAATTTGGAGGGCTGAGGGGGGGTAGCTATAAGATACGTTACAACTGCCATTGGCGTTCATTTTGAGCCTTAAATAGTTTAGGTTTTTGAAGTAGAATGAAAAAAACAAAGTTTTGTTCCATCATTCACTTTTTGTGCATTCGGTAATGAAATTGTGTTTTAAGGGTGTTTTTATCAGGGCTTTATTCTAAGAGCTCTTAACTGATCATTTTTAGAGATGAACGAACAATGACAGTCCAACTTAACACAAATAAAGGAACAATGGGAACGAAGATACAATTCCGAGAAGCAGAAAAATAATCAAAAGAAAATTTAAAAACATATTAGATTGTCATATTAGATTCACAAAAATTAAATTAAAAAAATTATGTATCAAGATAAAAATTTAGAGAACAAGAATTTAAGCTAAAAATATAATGCAAAATGCCTTTTTGGAGAGATCAATTTAAAAAAAAACTTTTTTCGTAAAACAATTTTTTCAAAGACAAGTAAAGAACTCCATTAAGCCAAGAATGAGCAAAAATAAATTCAAAAAGCTTCCAAGCGTAAAACTACCTCAAATCACTATCAATAAATAAATGAAACTCAAAACGAACAGAATTTACAATAAATAGCCAAGTCAAACCCAAAACAAGCAAAAACTAACATGAGTAGGGCTGATAACCAGCATGCATTCTCAAGACCAGAACACAATTTGTGCTTACTAAAAAAAAAAAAAAAAAAAAAAAAAAAAAAGACTGTGGATTGTCAGTTTAATTGACATATAATGATATTTAATCCTTAATATTTTTTTTTTATTTATGAAAGTAAGAAAAGTGAAAATATTTCAAACGTATTTTATTTAATTTTATAGCTTCGCATTGTATAGCAAACGCAATTTATAGCAACCGCACTTTGGAGTTGACCTGAAAAAAAAACGTAATTTATAGTAAACACATTTTATAGCAAACGCATTTTTTAATTTAATTTTATAGCTTCTGAAGTTGACTTGAAAAAAAAACGCAATTTATAGCAACCACATTTTCTAGCAAACGTATTGTTTAATTTAATTTTATAGCGTCTGGAGTTGACCTAAAAAAAACGCAATTTATAGCAAACACATTTTATAGCAAACACATTTTTTAATTTAATTTTATAGCTTCTGAAGTTGAACTGAAAAAAAAAACAAAAAAAAACAAACAAACGCAATTTGTAGCAAACGTATTTTTTAATTTAATTTCATAGCTTCTGGAGTTGACCTGAAAAAAAAACGTAATTTATAGCAAACACATTTTATAGCAAACGCATTTTTTAATTTAATTTTATAGCTTTTGAAGTTGTCCTGAAAAAAACAAAACAACAACAACAACAGCAACAAAAAAAAACAAAACAAACACAAAACACAATTTGCATTTTTTAATTTAATTTTATAGCTTCTGGAGTTGCCCTGAAAAAAAAAAACAAAAAAAAACAACAAACAAATGCAATTTATAGCAAACACATTTTTAAATTTAATTAATATAGCTTTTGAAGTTGACCTGAAAAAACAAAACAAACGCAATTTGTAGCAAACGCATTTTTTAATTTAATTTTATAGCTTCTGAAGTTGACCTGAAAATAATCGAAACAAACGCAATTTATAGCAAACACATTTTTTAATTTAATTTTACAGCTTCTGAAGTTGACCTAAGGAAACGTAATTTGTAGCAAACACATTTTTTAATTTAATTTTATAGCTTCTGAAGTTGACCTAAAAAAAAACGTAATTTCTAGCAAATGCTTTTTTAATTTAATTTTATAGCTTCTGAAGTTGACCAGTAAAATAAAATTGAATATCACTCCCAAAAGATTCTGTCTCTGCTCTTTGACACCCTGGATACACTTACACTGTTTTTATTTCTTTAAATTGAAAGAGCAGAAGTAGTAATAGTAGTATCCCAAAAGTTTCAACTTATTACCCTCATTCGTTCTCGATATATTGCTGAGTTGTCTTATTGGCAACCATAATCAAAATGGCTTTTGATTTATTTTAAAGTAACATTTAGTTTTAAAGCATAATGGGTCAATTGTATAAATGTGGGGGGTAAACATGCCTAATATCCCTTAAGACTGTGGTGGCAGTATACATATAACGCCTTCTGGCTAGTTCAAAATACTCCACAACTTACCCTTAAAGCTTGACCTGTATGTAGCCTTCCCCCGATCATTTTGACTCTTAAAAAGGAAACTAGAACAGTTGATTTTCAGTCAAATGAGCCTCCTCTGGAATTCGTAAGACTGTTCTTTACATAAAAACTTTATATTCCCTCGGGGTATAACTTATAACCGTTGCACTGAGGGCTCTGGGGGTTGTCATCCTCAAGACATAATTTTCAGATCTTTCAACTACGCTGAACAAAATGGCTATCTCAAAATTTTGATTGGATGTGTTTGGGAAATGGTGGGTGTGGGAAGGGTTTAGTTGCCCTCCAATCACTTTCGACTATTAAAAAAGGCACTCGCCCTTTCAATTTTCAATCAAATGAGCCTTTTTTGGAGTTTCTGCGACAACAAATAGCCCTCTCAAAATTTTTATCAGATGCATTTCGGGAAAATACGAGGTATGGAAGGGGGGAGGGTATACATCCTGCCATCACTCTGAATCTGGAAAGTGCACTAAAACTTCTGATTAGCAATCCAATGAGCCCCCTTCGAAGTTTGTACGATCACTCTTTCTATATAAACCTTATATGCCCCCAGGGCATAACTTGGAATCCTCGCCTTGAGGGCTCTGGGGGGTTGTTATCCTCAAAGACATAATTCACTGACGTTTCAATTATCAATTACGTTGAACAAATTGGTTATCTCAAAATTTTAATTGGATGTTTTTGGGGAAATGGTTGGCATGGGAATGTTGTTAGTTGCCCTTCAATCACTTTCGACCATTAAAAAGGGCACTAGCCTCTCTAATTTTCAATCAAATGAGCCCTATTGAAAGTTTCTACGACAACTCCTTCGAAACGAAGTGCCTCGGTCTAAAAACACCACCACCCCTAAAAAAAATCAAATAATACTTTGTGCCTACATCGCTCTTTACTTAGGTAGCGCTTTCGCGCTGCATATGAAAAAAGAAAGAAAACAAGACAGCCAAAAAACATGAATAGCACTCGTTTAAAGGAGAGCCGGTAGATTGAGTGATAGACCACTGATATTTATTGCAGCAAATGCCTCTTTGGTCCATGGGAAAAAAGTCGCACAAAATAATGGCACATGCTAATAACACACATAACAAAACATGGTACAGCTGACTCTCGCTAACTCGAAACTTACGGGTCCACGATTTTTCTTTGAGTTACGTATAGTTTGACTTATGCATAGTTTGAGTTATAGAGGTCATTTTACATAAAATCCGACTTATTAAGGTAATGAGTTTTAGAGTAATGAGTGTACAGAGGTACAAAATCGCTCACTCCCTACAGCTACTACAAGATTAAAAATAACTTTATTAGTATATTATTGACTTGACATATCAAGACTTTACTTTCAAATTTCAAAAACATGATCAGTTTGCTTGGAAATAGACACCTGAACATTAACAGAATCTGATGCAAAAATATGTTCAACCAAGTTCTTGCCTATCAAAGTTTAAACGCTGCTACCTACATACCGGGGTTTTGACTAACAGAGATCCACTGGAGAAACTTCGAGATACAGAGTTAAACTTTGACTTGTCGAGGTAAAGTGAAAAGAAAATGAAGTCTTATATACTGAATTTCGAGTTATAGGGGTGATTTTCAGGGTCACTTCGACATACAACGCAAAATTATTTCGATTTATTCATGTTTTTTCTTCGATTTGTACATCTTTTTCAAGGGGATTGAAAATAATTTGAGATATCGAGGATTTCGGGTTTTCGAGGTTCGAGTTATCGAGAGTGAACTGTACATAACTATGACGAACATTTCAAAATTAAAACAAACGGAACAAAACACATAATACTATAAAACTAACTCACATAATAACACAAAATATTGCACACTTAATAGATACATACTAAATGCTTTGCATAAACGGGGACCATTGGTACAAAAAGGAAAAATAAAATACTTCAAGCCCCCTCCCCCACCTCAAGAATCTCCTTATGGTCATTCCCAGTTTCATATATTTTGCAATCTTTTTTATTGTCCCATAATATTTTGATCCCACTATTGAGATCAACCACTTACTTGACCCCAAACTACTAGAAAATAATTCTTTTCTCAAATCTTGTAATTCAAGACAAAGAGCCATGAAGTGAAGCAGGTCCTCTCCATATCTCCAAACATGGGGCTCGAGAAGAACTATCTATTACTCTTACTCTCCCTAAGTACTTCCTTTTTTCTCCAAATGCTAGGAGATATTAAAATATAGACTTAAATCACTTCTCGGTCTTAACTGAAATTTAATAAATTGTTCATAATATATGGGCAGCGTGATTTTACGCATTTAGTTTATTCTCACAAAAATCTATCTTCCAGTCTGATCAAGTATCTCATCTTACTAAAGTGACAGGTATCTGTATTGCTGCGTCCGGAATACGAGCTAAAGCCACAAGTATTACAATACAATGTCGTTCATGCAGGAATGTTATCCCAAATCTACCTATAAGACCTGGCCTAGAAGGATACAATCTTCCTCGCCGTTGTAATACGTAAGTGTTTGATTTTTTCCCATGTTTAATGTCGTCATTGATGCATCTGTGAAAGTGTAGTAAACATTATTTTAATGGCTTTGTCACAAAATATGTCGAGTGTATAGTTCAATATACCCTGACAAGACCTATCCATTCTTGATTAAATGCCCAGCGTCCCTTAATCTACCTTAGCTGTAATTTAATTTTCGCCCTGTTTTTCCTCCTCCCATATGGGAACGTCCTCTTAGAGAAACATCGAATCAGCTTTGTCCGCATCCAATTGTGATATTTCCTCCATCATATTATCTCTTAAGTGATGATTTTGCTATACTCTCACCATTCTATCTTTATGACATACTTATCAAATTTTAGCATATTCCTATCTCTATCTAGTTTCATCTAGCTTTATCCCTCCAGTCTTTCTGTAAGTTCCTTCAATTAAAATGTATCAAATTCTGCCAATTTAGGCATGTTTTCTTTTCTTGTCATGTTACGTTTGGTTTCTGTTTGCTGTTTACCTTCCTAGTCTGTATTTTTTTGCCAAATTCTCTTTGATTAGCAAAGCATTCCTGTTACCCTTTATTATTTTTATTTGTGACTTTTTATGGTACTTAACCAAGTGACAGATAGCGATCGCAAATTCTGTCGGTCTGTCTGTCTGTCCCGGTTTTGCTAGTTTAGGCACTTCCAGATAAGCTAGGACGATGAAATTTGGCAGGCGTATTAAGGACCAGACCAGATTAAATTAGAAATAGTCGTTTCCCTGATTCAACCATCTGGCGGAGGGGCGGTGGTGGTATGAATGATTAAGAAAAATTAGAAAAAATGAGGTGTTTTTAACTTACGAACGGGTGATCGGATCTTAATAAAATTTGATATTTAGAAGGACATCTGTCTCAGAACTCTTATTTTGAATCCCGATCCGAATCCGGTGACAATGGGGGGGAGTTGGAGGGGGAAACCTAAAATCTTGGAAAACGCTTAGAGTGGAGGGATCGGGATGAAACTTGGTGGAAAAACTAAGCACAAGTCTTAGATACGTGATTGACATAACCAGAACGGATCTGTTCTGTTTGGGGGAGGTCTGGGGAGGGTTAATTCTGAAAAATTAGAAAAAAGGAGATATTTTTAACTTACGAATGAGTGATCGGATCTTAATGAAATGCCATGTTTAGAAGGACTTCGTAACTCAGATCTCTCATTTTAAATCGCGACCGGATCCAGTATCATTGGGGGGAGTTAGGGGGGAGGACCAGAAATCTCGGAAAAGGCTTAGAGTGGAGGGATTGGGATGAAACTTGGTGGGAAGAATAAGCACAAGTCCAAGATACGGGACTGAAATAATTGAGCTGGATCTGCTCCCTTTGGGGGATTTGGGGGGGAGGGTAATTGAGAAAAATTAGAAAATATGAGGCATTTGTAACTTCAAACGGTTGATCAGGTCTTAATGAAATTTGATATTTAGAAGGTTCTTGTGCTTCAAAGCTCTTATTTTAAATCAAGACCAGATCCGATGACATTGGGGGGAGTTGGAGGGGGAAACTGGAAATCTTGGAAAGGGTGAAAATTGAGGTTTCTTTATCTTACGAGTAGGCGATCGGATCTTAATGAAACTTAATATATAGAAAGATCTTATGTCATAGATGCTCTGTTTTCATTTCGAATTGGATCCGGGGACATAGAGGGCTGGAGGCTTGGAAACCAGAAATCTTGGAAAACACTTGGAGTCGAGAGATCGGGATGAAACTGGATGGGAAGAATAAGCACAAGTTCTAGATACGTGGTTGATATAATTGGGACGGATCCGCTCTCTTTGGAAGAGTGCGGGGGGAGGGTGTTAATTCGGAAAAATTAGAAAAATTGAGGTATTTGTAACTTAAGAACGGGTGACCAGATCTTAACGAAATTTGATATTTAGGAGGAAATCATGTCTCAGAGATCTTATTTTAAATCCCGAATAGATCTGATGACATAGGGGGGGATTTGGAGGGGGGAACCAGAAATCTTGGAAAACGCTTAGAGTGGAGAGATCGGATGAAACTTGGCGGGTAGTATAAGCTAATATCGTAGATACGCGATTGACGTAACTGAACTGGATTCGCTCTCTTTGGGGGAGTTAGGGGAGGGGGGTCCAGTGCTTTGGCGAGTTTGGTGCATCTGGATGTGCTAGGACGATGCAAATTGGTAGGCGTGTCAGGGACCTGCACAAATTGACTTGATGAAGTTATTTTCCTCGATTCGACCATCTGTGAGGGGGGGGGGGTGAAAGGAGAAGGAAAATTAGAAAAAATGAGGTATTTTTAACTTACGAGTGGGTGATCGGATCGTAATGATTTTCGATATTTAGAAGGACCTTGTGTCTCAGAGGTTTTATTTTGAATCCTGACCGGCATTAAGCATCTGATTATCCTTTAAATCAATCTATTGATTCTAAGAATTTTGCTAGAGTTCATATGAGCTCTTGGCTCTTCCGACCTCGTCACAAGTGCCATATGAGCTCTTGTTTATTCATGATATAGGTAAATAATTTGGTGATATATCGTGTTTACTTTACTTGGAAATTAATGAATCAATCATATTTCCTTAAACTGAGAACGCTTTAGCTTTTCACTTTTAAATCTTGTAAAATGTGTTGCATAATAGCCACTGTTTTGAAATAAATAGCTTAAAAATAACAATAGGTGAAAGCTGGAGTTAAATGGAGCTGGACTTAATTGTGAATTCTGAGTCTGCATTTTAAATCACCACAATAAGAGGGCCACCAAAACGCTTTTCCAATTGCGCGAAAAAACCTTTTGTTTTGCTTACCCGTGAAACTAAAAATCTAATTGAAACTGTGCATAGTTATTGGAGCCCCATCTTCAAATATTAATGCCCGTCTGTTTTGGTAGTGATTTCAAAAAAAAGGAGGGGAGGGGGTTAGGCTATGAGAATATTTCTAAATTTTTGTGCTGGATCTAAGGTTGTATCTTATATATTTGACTCTCTGAAAATGACCTATTGTGCTCCTCTGGTAAATGTTATCTCATTGACACTTCTGCATGGGGTATCTTTTCTCAATAAATACAGAGGAGCGAGGAGCCAGTTCACGATTTTGAGTGTTGTTTTACTTCTCACCTAACCTAATTTCGATGGACAAATCTCATTATTCCAAAGCCTTTGACAATATTTATTTACGTTCTTTTTCTTAAATTAAATAATAAAAAAAAAACTAGTTTTTTAAACTGAAAGTAAGGAGCGATATTAAAACTTAAAACGGACAGAAATTACTCCGTATATGAAATGGGTTGTCCCCTCTGCAATCCCTTGCTCTTTACACCAAAGTTTTTAATTGTTTTAAAAAGTAGAATTGTGACAAAGAATCAAACTTTAGCGTAAAGAGCAAGGGATTGCGGAGGGGACAACCCATTTCATATACGGAGTAATTTCTGTCCGTTTTAAGTTTTAATATCGCTCCTTACTTTCAGTTTAAAAACTAGTTTTTTTTTATTTAATTTCTGAACGTTTTGAATTAATGCATTTTTGATTTTGGCTCTCCACACATTAATTAGTAAAATGAAATTTGCATATTAATTTTTTTGGCTAAACGGCTTTCTCTTAGTTTTGATCAGACGATTTTGAGAAATAAGGGGTGGGGAAGGAGGCCTAGTTGCCCTCAAATTTTTCGGTTACTTAAAAAGGCAACTAGAACTTTTAATTTTTAACGAAAGTTTTTATTAGTAAAAAATATACGTAACTTAAGAATTAACTTGCGTAACAAAATTTTATGCTCTTATATTTTTGATTATGTATATGAGGGGGTTTGTCCCCTCGTTTTTATTAGTAAAAAATATACGTAACTTAAGAATTAACTTACGTAACAAACTTTCATAATCTTATATTTTTATTATGTATACGAGGGGGTTTGTACCCTCGCTAATACCTCGCCTTTTACACTAAATCTTAAGTTTTGTCCCAATTCTTTAAGAATGACCCCTGAATCAGAAAGGCCGTGGAATAAGTAGTTGAAATTACTAAAAATACTTAGCATAAAGAGCAAGGTATTTATCACCTCCTAAATACCTCGCTCTTTCATATGCGTAATAATCTCTGTTAGTTTTAAGTTTTAATGCTACTCTTTACTTTCAGTTGAAAAACTTTTTCGTGTTTATATTTTCATTGTTTTTTTATAGCAATGCTAGAAAATCCCGCGCCCTTTTCATTGAATTTCTCTTCCCCCATGACATGTTCCTCCAAGAGAAGATCCTCCCACATAGCCTCCTCCCCTCAACCCCACCCAAACCAAAAAATCCCCCTGAAAACGTCTGTACACTTCCCAATAACCATTACTGTATGTAAACACTGGACAAAGTTTGTAACTTGCAGCCCCTCCCCCACGGACTGTGGGGGAGTGAGTCATTCCAAAGACATAGTTAATATGGTTTTCGACTATGCGGAACAAAATGGCTATCTCAAAATTTGGATCCGTTGACTTTGGGAAAAAAATGAGCGTGGGAGGGGGCCTAGGTGCCCTCCAATTTTTTTGGTCACTTAAAAAGGGCACTAGAACTTTTCATTTCCGTTAGAATGAGCCCTCTTGCGAGATTCTAGGACCACTTGGTCGATACGATGACCCCTGAAAAAAAAAAAAAAAAAAAAAAAAAAAAATGTCTTCTGGCAAAAAATATGAAATTCCACATTTTTGTAGATAGGAGCTTGAAATTTATGCTATAGGGTTCTCTTATACGCTGAACACGATGGTGTGATTTTCGTTAACATTCTATGACTTTTAGGGGGCATTTCCCCCTATTTTCCAAAATAAGGCAAATTTTCTCAGGCTCGTAACTTTCGATGACAAAGATTAAATTTGATGAAACTTATATATCTAGAATCAGCATAAAAATTCGATTCTTTTGATGTATCTTTTAGCATCAAAATTCCGTTTTTTAGAGTTTCGTTTACTATTGAGCCGGGTCGCTCCTTACTGCAGTTTGTTACCACGAACTGTTTGATTAGGTTTTAAAATACTGGGAACGTAAATTTCTTCAGTTTTTAAGTAATATCAACATTTTAGTGTTTTTTTTGTATATTTTCTTAAAATTATTGGGATTTTATTTAGTAGTGTACTTACTTCTCCGGTTAATACGTATATCAGTGCACCTTCAGTTATTTTCACAATATCACAAAAATTTCTCAAATCGACGTGGCAGTGGGGCCAGTTAATGACGTTATTTTGTCTCATAAAAAGAAGGTATGCTTGTCCTCCAAAATGTGGAGAAATCATTCTCTACATTAAAATTTTCAAAATCTGTATGTTTATGGCAGCAGATAGACATCGTACTGTTTATGTATATATTATAGACAAAATTGAGTGAGAACTTTGCTCGTTCTTTACTTACAGTTAACAACAAACTCTAGCCCATAGTAACTGAAATGTTAAATCAATCATCATATGCATGATGATGCATCGTGGCTGCAGCGGTAGCCGCAATCCATTAAAAGACAAACGTGTCTCATAGTAACAAAAGAATAGCCAGGAACTTACAGTTAACAACAAACTCTAGCCCATAGTAACTGAAATGTTAAATCAATCATCATATGCATGATGATGCATCGTGGCTGCAGCGGTAGCCGCAATCCATTAAAAGACAAACGTGTCTCATAGTAACAAAAGAATAGCCAGGAACTTACAGTTAACAACAAACTCTAGCCCATAGTAACTGAAATGTTAAATCAATCATCATATGCATGATGATGCATCGTGGCTGCAGCGGTAGCCGCAATCCAGTAAAAGACAAACGTGTCTCATAGTAACAAAAGAATAGCCAGGAACTTACAGTTAACAACAAACTCTAGCCCATAGTAACTGAAATGTTAAATCAATCATCATATGCATGATGATGCATCGTGGCTGCAGCGGTAGCCGCAATCCAGTAAAAGACAAACGTGTCTCGTAGTAACAAAAGAATAGTCAGAAACTCCTAAAAACTGTGTCGGATTGAAGAATTTAATAATAAATGACGAACAGCCCATAGTAGAACTAAAAGTTGGATCACGGCAGGACTCTAACCTATAATCTTTGGATATGGATTCCGATGCCTTATCCATTAGGGCACGCGCTCATTACTAGGCCATCACGCTGCAGTTATTCTTCAATAAGACCGACAGTGGGCCTGATCTGACAAGACGTTCTACTTTATTCAACAAGGAAAATCACTTTTTACACGGCAATTACCATCATACTCTAAAAAGCCAAGTCATCTTTTTTATGTTTCCCATCCATTCTACCAAGGCGTCTATCTTGTTTAAACCCGTGTACTTGGTTTAATTGATTCAAATGTGACAAAAAAAAGAACCCGAAAGACAAGCATGACAGGTGGCGAAATACCTGAGAAATCTATAACTTGGGCTATGTATCTGCATTTTGTGGATTTGGGCTAAAGTATAGCGGAACTTTCGTCAAAATATGCTTGTTACAATTATTCTACATGTTACGAAATTATAGTTGTTCCCTTAACATATTTCGTTCTCAATAGTTTGTACTTTAGACGAGCTTGGTGGTCGACGTTTACCCCTCCCTGGAAAGTAAAACTCCATCAGTGGAAAACCCCCTTCCCGTAGAAAATGCCCCCACCAGGAAATATCCCCCAGAAAATGTCCCCCTAGTAAATACCTCCCTCCCTTCCCGTGGAAAATAAACATTTCCAAATTTGAAAATTATATTTGTTTTTTTTTGAAGGGGGAAAGCATTTTGGTACTTGTGTATTATACGCCACTGACTCAATTTTACGCTGAGCAAAACTCGAGAACAAACCGGTTTCTGTTTTAGTTTCTTTCAGCTTAGCGTGAGACAAGTCGAACACAAGTAACAGAATAGATGGGAAATATATAATTTGGGCTATATATTTGCAGATATTAGGGGGGAGGGTAAAGTATAGCGGATCTGTATGCAAAATGTGTTTGGTACATATAATTTTGCATATAATGAAGTAAGAATTGTTTTCGGACTTCAAACTGTCCAAATACTTTACCCCCAAAATTCCGAAAGTGCCAAAATTCCTTCCTCCTACGAAAAATAAAAAAAAAATCAAATAAAATTCTCAAGTTCTGAAAGTCTTATTTTCCACGGGGGCTATTATCCGGGAGGGGGAGTGTTTTCTACAGGGGTATTTTCCGCGGGGGTATTTTCTGCAGGGGTATTTTCTGGGGGGTAAACGCACAGACCCGACCAGCTTATAATACCAGATAGTATGACAAATCTAAGTCGCCCGTTTGCCTACAAGTTCAGCAGCCTTACCTGCTCAAGACTGTATCTTCACCTACATTCTTGGGTCTTAAGCCTCAATATCGGTTTCTGAAATATTAAGCTACCTAAGGACCAGTCATTTCAATTAGACTATAAATCAGAAAGCTACTTTAAAATAGGTTAGTTGAACTTAGCCTATTTCTCATGGTAGCCTAAGCTAGTTTGTTTAGTTTCAGCCGGCTAACCTATAAAGATTAGGGCCCTAGAATACAATTACCTTATTGGTAAAATTTCAGAAAGCAAACGTAGCCTGATATGTCGATCACACAGGCTACAATTGGAAAATAGTCTAGAATACAGAGATAAGGGCGGGCATACCTTTCTTATAAGGTCACTCAAATATTTTCCTCAGGCTGCTTTTTTGTACAATGGAGCACAACAAAAAAGTACCATAGTCTATTTAGGAGCTAAACTTTTATCCAATCAACTGAATCATGTGTGAAACCCTGCACTTGTTGTTGATAGTGCTTCTCGGCTATATACCCTTTGCACAGATGACCCGTGATCCTGCACTGTATTTCCTTAAGCTCTACTATTGTTCAACATGGCGGGTGTTTGTGTTATTATTAGTGCACATTTTGCTGAGTGACGTTACGAATAATAAATAAGGTATATAATGACATTATATTGGGTATACAAGGAACCTTGCTTATGATTGACGTCATTAAAATTATCAGCAAATAAACGATGGTATCCTCTGTCATCATAGGTATGACGTCATTTTATGTATATATACAACCTTATTTAAACCTCACTTTATTAGTTGATTGTAGTTGTTGCATTCGTTATGTATCCTAGTGAATCTAGTGAATTAAAAAAGTTTGAAAATATAGCTATGAGCAATGATTGCCTTGATGTAGCATCCACATCAAAAAAATTACCCACAATAGCCATGGAAGAAGTGGCAGATCCAGATCAGTCACAAAAGCAATTGATTTCAGCTTCTACTTCTTTGAATTGTGATACCGCAAGGATGCATGATCAGAAACAGCCTTTCCGGCTTAGAGTGGATTATGAATGTGAAGTATGCAAAAAGAGTTATTCTTATAGATCACAATGGATTATGCACATGAGAAACCACAATGGTGAAAAACTACATGAATGTGAAGTATGCAAAAATAAATATTTTTATAGGTCTCATTTGAATAGGCACTTGAAAGCCCACAATGGTGAAAAACCATATGAATGTGAAGTATGCAAAACGAATTTTTCTGACATATCAAATTTGAAAAGACACTTGAGAGCCCACAATGGTGAAAAACTATACGAATGTGAAGTATGCAAAAAGAAAATTTCTACCAAATGGGGTTTGTCCCTGCATATGAGAATTCACAGTGGAGAAAAACCATATGAATGTGAAGTATGCAAAACGAATTTTTCTGACATATCAAATTTGAAAAGACACTTGAGAGCCCACAATGGTGAAAAACTATACGAATGTGAAGTATGCAAAAAGAAAATTTCTACCAAATGGGGTTTGTCCGTGCATATGAGGAGAATTCACAGTGGAAAAAAACCCTATAAATTATGCCAAAAAAAGTTTTCTCGAAAGATAAATTTGAGCGAGCATGTGAGAACACACACTGGTGAATAGCTATATGAATGTGAAATATGCAAAAAGAAGATGTATAGCAAATGTATTTTGACTCGGCATATGAGAACCCATAATGGCGGAAAACATTATGAATGGGAAATATGCCAAAGAAAATTTTCTCGAGAGATAAATTTGATTATGCACACGGAAACCCACAATGGAGAAAAACCTTATGAATGCGAAGTATGCAAAAAGAAATATTCTAGCCAACGGAGTTTGTTCCGACATATGAGAATCCACAATGGAGCGAAACCTCTTGAATGTCAGCTCTGCCAAAAGAGATTTTCTCAAATGTCCTGTGGTGGCGCAGTGGGTTTGACCTTAGCTTGGTAATACGGGACCTAGAGATCGAATCATGCTGCAGCAATGCACTGGAGGGCCGACGCAGGGACCTTAGTAGTCAAGAAGCGTCGTTAATCTGATACAATACAATTTTCTCAAAAGTCAAGTTTGACTTGGCATATGAGAATCCACATGTAAAGAATGCAAAAAGAACTATTAAGACAATTCAAATTTGAATAGGCATACGAAAGTCCACAATGAAAAAAAACAAAAAAACATGAATGTGAACTATGCCAAAAAAGCCAAAAGCGGAGAGAACCCAAACTCTTAGAGAACCGAACATTTGTGAGAGCCCAAATATGATTCACGTTGCAAGTGAGCTTAGGAATAATAAAATTTTGAAGCATTTTTGGAAAGTATTATTGTTCAAACATGTTATTCGATTATTCATTATTACTTATAGAAATAAAACGTAAAATTATTGATATAAAATGGTTTTCTTTGATCATACAGGTTGCAAAATTTAAGTGATTTAAAAATCTGGTTGTTGTTTATAAGTCCAGTTCTATGACGAAATTTCAGCTGCCTTTGTGTGTTGAATTATCCGCTTGTCCATAGCAATCTATTAGTTGATGTTATTCGATAAAGATTAAACAGCTAAAAAAGGAAATTTTTATGTGAATTTGCAGTTTTAGCTGATATTAAAATATCGTGTCTGATCCCTGCACGCGGGATTAGAATTAGCTTCATTGGCCATTCCTTCATCAAATATTTAATAGATGGTAATTCCCTGGCTTGGACTTCTATAATTTTAAACCAGTATGTTTAATATTTGAGCTGAAACTTTTCTAATACAAAAAATTAAATTATCTTGAAATTTTGGGAGGAGTAATGTTTGGATCTAACCCCCTTAAAGATTATCTTATTTCTTAGTAGAAGAAGCACACCTCATAATAGTATGTGTATAAAAAATAGAAGACGACTCAAAAAAAGAAATGTCTTAGTTGGGTGGAACAGATTAATAATTATATATTAGGTGCATGTTTATTTTAAATATCAATATTATTATCAAATATTATCTTATTAAATATAAATATAATATATTTTATATTAATATATTATACTAGCTGTTGGGGTGGCGCTTCGCGCCACCCCAACACCTAGTTGGAGGGGGCGCTTCGCCCCCCCCCCCAAGCCCCCCCCGCGCGCGTAAGTCGTTACGCGCCATTGTAGTTGTGTCCCTGTGTCCCACCTGTGAATATAGATTAGATATATATATATATATATATATATATATATATATATATATATATATATATATATATATATATATATATATATATATATATACTACGTAAAACTTGCGAATATACAACATTCTTGGCTGTCCCATTGTCTGTGCGTATAAATAGATTGTCAGGTTTACCGACTCTTGAACATGCAACATATAATTGTCCATGGGAAAAACAATCTGTATTCAGATCTATACCTCATTATTCTAATGATTGCCCTTGAGCTTTGCTGATGGTGATTGCTAATCGAACATTCCCTGTGTCCCCGTCGTCATTTATATATCCCCCTGTGCCCCCCGGCGTCCCCGTTGTTGTTGTTTCCCTGTGTCCCGGTCATCATTTGTGTCCCGGTGTCCCAGTCTGTAATTTCTCTTTGAGTGTCGCGGTCGTCATTTATATTCCCTGTGTCCCGGTGTCCCGGTCGTCATTTGTGTCCCGGTGCTTTGTTGACGGTGATTGCTAATCGAACATTCCTTGTGTCCCGGTCGCTTTCTCTTTGAGTGTCCCGGTCGTCATTCATATTCCCTATGTCTCAGTGTCCCGGTCGTCATTTGTGTCCCGATGTCCCGGTCTGTAATTTCGTCAGTCGACAAATATGACGTCAGTCGACACACAAACATGACGTCACTCGACGCACAGACAACTTATTTTTATATATATAGATAACTAGCTGTAGGGGTGGCGCTTCGCGCCACCCCAATCCCCCCCGTGCGCGTAAGTCGTTACGCGCCATATTAGTTACGCGCCATTGTAGTTGTGTCCCTGTGTCCCACCTGTGAATATAGATTGATATATATATATGTTTTTAACTACGTAAAACTTGCGAATATACAACATTCTTGGCTGTCCCATTGTCTGTGCATATAAATAGATTGTCAGGTTTACCGACCCTTGAACATGCAACATATAATTGTCCATGGGAAAAACAATCTGTATTCAGATCTATACCTCATTATTCTAATCATTGCCCTTGAGCTTTGTTGATGGTGATTGCTAATCGAACATTCCCTGTGTCCCCGTCGTCATTTATACATCCCCCTGTGCCCCCCAGCGTCCCCGTTGTTGTTGTTTCCCTGTGTCCCGGTCGTCATTTGTGTCCCGGTGTCCCAGTCTGTAATTTCTCTTTGAGTGTCGCGGTCGTCATTTATATTCCCGGTGTCCCGGTCGTCATTTGTGTTCCGGTGTCCCGGTCTGTAATTTCTCTTTGAGTGTCCTGGTCGTCATTTATATTCCCTGTGTCCCGGTCGTCATTTTTGTCCCGGTGCTTTGTTGATGGTGATTGCTAATCGAACATTCCTTGTGTCCCGGTCACTTTCTCTTTGAGTGTCCCGGTCGTCATTTATATTCCCTATGTCCCGGTCGTCATTTGTGTCCCGATGTCCCGGTCTGTAATTTCGTCAGTCAACGAATATGACGTCAGTCAACACACAAACATGGCGTCACTCGACACACACACACACACAGACAACTTATTTATATAAATATATAGATATATATATATACATATATATATATATATCAACACCTAGTTGGTGGGGGTGCTTCGCCCCCCCCCCCCCCCCCAAGCCGCCCCGCGCGCGTAAGTCGTTACGCGCCATATTAGTTACGCGCCATTGTAGTTGTGTCCCTATGTCCCACCTGTGAATATAGATATATATATATATATATATATATATATATATATATATATATATATATATATATATATATATATATGTTTTTAACTACGTAAAAATTGCGGATATACAACATTCTTTGCTGTCCCATTGTCTGTGCATATAAATAGATTGTCAGGTTTACCGACTCTTGAACATGCAACATATAATGGTCCATGGGAAAACAATCCGTATTCAGATCTATACCTCATGATTCTAATGATTGCCCTTGAGCTTTGTTGATGGTGATTGCTAATCGACCATTCCCTGAGTCGCCATCGTCATTTATATATCCCCCTGTGCACCCCGGCGTCCCCTTTGTAGTTATGTCCCTGTGTCCCGGTCGTCATTTATATTCCCTGTGTCCCGGTCGTCATTTGTGTCCCGGTGTTCCAGTCTGTGATTTCTCTTTGAGTGTCCCGGGGGTCATTTATATTCCTTGTTTCCCGGTGTCCCGGTCGTCATTTATATCCCCCTGTGCCCCCCGGCGTCCCCATTGTAGTTGTGTCCCTGTGTCCCGGTCGTCATTTATATTCCCTGTGTCCCGGTCGTCATTTGTATCCCGGTGTCCCGGTCTGTATATACATTCGTTTTTTAGTTTTGTTTTTCTCCTTTATTTTTTTCCTTTTTTCTTTTTTTTCTTTTTTAGTTTATTTAGATTTTTAGATTTTTTAGTTTTTTTATTAGTTTTTAGTTTTTTTGTAGTTTTTACCATTTTTTTAGTTTTTTAGTTTTTTTTTTTTACTTATGTCCTGGTCGTCATTTATACTCCCTGTGTCCCGGTCGTCATTTTTGTCTCGGTGCTTTGTTGATTGCTAATTTATATTATATTTATATTTATATTTTTTATATTTATTAATATTTTTTTAGTTTTCTTTTTCTCTTATTTTTCAGTTTTTTCCTTTTTTTTAGTTTTTTCTTTTTTAGTTTTTAGTTTTTTTTTGTTTTTTACCTTTTTTTAGTTTTTTTAGTTTTTTAGCTTTTTTAGTTTTTTTATTAGTTTTTAGTTTTTTTTTAGTTTTTGCCTTTTTTTAGTTTTTTCAGTTTTTTTAGTTTTTAGTTTTTTACCTTTTTTTAGTTTTTTTTAGTTTTTTTAGCTTTTTTAGTTTTTTTTCTTTTTAGTTTTTTTTGTAGTTTTTACCTTTTTTAGTTTTTTGTCTTCTTTTGCATTAGTGTGAAATAATTCAGACGTCATATGCGGACAAACACGACGTCACTCGACAGACAGACAGACAGACATAACCCACAAACAACTTATTTTTATGTATATTTATTCATATTTTTTTAGTTTTCTTTTTCTCTTTTATTTTTCAGTTTTTTCCTTTTTTTTAGTTTTTTTCTTTTTTAGTTTTTAGTTTTTTTTAGTTTTTTTACCTTTTTTTAGTTTTTTTTAGTTTTTTTAGTTTTTTAGCTTTTTTAGTTTTTTTATTAGTTTTTATTTTTTTTGTAGTTTTTGCCTTTTTTTTTATTTATTTCAGTTTTTTTTTAGTTATTAGATTTTTACCTTTTTTTAGTTTTTTTTAGTTTTTTAGCTTTTTTAGTTTTTTTTTCTTTTTAGTTTTTTTTTGTAGTTTTTACCTTTTTTAGTTTTTTTCTTCTTTTGTATTAGTGTGAAATAATTCAGACGTCATATGCGAACAAACATGACGTCACCTGATCCACAGATCCACACACAGACAACTTATTTTTATATATATAGATATATATATGTTAAATATAAAATATTAATATTAAATATTATTTTAAATATTAAGTGCTTTAATTCTTAAAGCACTAATTTTCCAAGTCCTAATTATTTTTCATTTGTCTTTAGGATTCAAAGAGCAAAAGTATTTGTTAAATTAAGGAAAAATAAGAAGAATTGATCGTCTTTGGTCTCAGTAATGGGAAATGGGCTGTTACTTATTTTCTCCCTGTGTGTCATTGTTCTTAAGAGAATGATATGAAGATGATTCAAAATTGACACGTTAATGAGTACAGGGAGTGATGAATAGAACGGTATATTCATCATAGTCTTCCTTTTCTGTGATGATTACACTAGGACGCATTACTAATCTATTCTTGTTATATTTCTCTTTGATTTTCCCAGCCGTACCATTTTATTAATACTGATTCAAAGTTTATGATTAGGGAACAAGTGGGACGGCCGCCATGTTCTCTGGATCCTTATTATATTGTTCCTGATAAATGCAAATGTGTTGATATCCAAGTTTTGAAACTGCAAGAGGCGCCTGATGATATTCCACAAGGAGAAATGCCGAGACATTTACAACTTTACTGTGACAGGCAAGTTATTACTTATTTTTGTTTTCGTTCAACACTCAGCTTACTACAAGAATACTCCATGACAAAGAAAGAATCAACTTATTTGATAGTGAATCTTTCAAGGCTGAAAAGCTCTAATGGAGATTACTTACCATACATTACGACCTACTATTATCTACTATTACTATTATCTCATTATAGCCTTAGAAAGGGGGATAAAACCACACTTTTTGTACATTCTATTGCTTGAGATCTGGTCAGTCAGTCGGGTACCCAAAACAACCCGTAGGCAGTTTAATACTATATAGTGAATATGGTATTCCGAATCCGTGATATGGAGTGCATCATATTGTCTTAGAGTTTTACCAGCTATAATCTCTTAAAGTACGAAGGGCACCCGTGGCAAATCTTTCGGAGGAGGAGGTGGGGTGGGGGAGTAAAATTGCAATACTTTTTTATGAGAAAGAGGAGGGCAAAGATTTGAGAAAGCTAGTTTTATCAGAGGTGCTGTATCATTTTAAATATAAAAAATTGTCTCTTTCTTTAGCCTCCTGGTTTGCCCCGTTTCCATTAAGCACCCATAAAGAAGTACTGTTACAAACGGGTAGTTTACATGGTTTGTCTATCTCTCACCGTTTCGTTTGGGTTGGTATATGCAAATGGTTTTACCCTTTTTATATATATATTTTTTTTCAATGATAGAGAAGTTTGTAAAGATCTGGATGTAAATAACAGCGAGTAGATGTCTCGGGGATTTTACTAGAGCTTTTGTTACTCCTTTCAACTCTGTTCTCCGTAATATTTTGCATAAATGTGCCTCGGCAGTTGAATTTCTCGCATCTTCAGCTTATAGAATGCAAATCTGTTTATTGGTATTACTATTTTTGCTGTCTTAACTTTGCAAAAAAAAGGTTATACAAAAAAGGGAGGAACCTTAAATTAGTGTGACAAATACTTGAAAACTGTGATCAATCCTTTTATTTCAAAACCTTTAATCAATCAAATTATACGTTAGGGTAAAGAAGCAGAATCAGAGGAATTATCGAAAGGGTAAAGTTATAAATACCTTCTTGTTCTTGTTGAGACTAGCTTGGAAGACAAGGTTGATGTGGGTACTATGACATGTTATACAATATGGTCTTATTTTATACTACATTCTGAAGACGTTATTGTGCTGTGGAAACACATAACGGTTTCACACAGCCTGCTCGTATTTTTTATGACTTTAATGGGTTTTTTGCACTCTTAGCAAACAGACAAGCAACATTCCAATGATATACTGTTTTGTCTTTTTTCAAAGTACTGTTTTACTTTTCATATTTCGAAAGAATGAACTTTTATAATAAATTGTACGCATCTCTTAGGGGGGCACACCCTAAGGCCTTACCCTCCCTGTAAGTTTGAAGTAAATAAAAACAGTTTCTAGGTTGAACTGATTCGTCACCGGCAAGGATTTTCTGCCATTTGAGCCTGATGATAAATTCCTCATTGCAAAATGAAATTATTCAGAGCTTTTGTGTTAATTTTAAGATCCAGAAAGCTTGATTATCATCCTGCCAGTGTTTGGACAGTGCTCTTCGTTACCTTTGTGAGACCGGTACTCAAAATGTAGGTCCGTCCTATGATTTTCATTGCTGGTGCTGTCATTCCTCCACCAAAACAACGTATCTTTCCATCTTTCCGCTACTTTCGGTGCAAATTTGTTGTAGCTTCAAACCACCAGATGCTGGTACAATAAGTAATACTCCTTCTCCTGGTTATACCCATCCCATCTATTTGCAACTTCTCGAGATTCTGGCCAAGAAGTGGAAGCTCAGATTGAAAAACTGTATGGAATTCATTGGAGAGTCAACTTTGTCAACTTGCTTTGTAATGTCGACAAGATAAGGTCATTGGTTGTAGTTGAGTCGTCAAACGTGGTTTCTCTGAAATAATGAGTAGGAGCAACCCTGTGCTCAATAAGCCTCTTTATGCAGGCCTGAAGGGACAACTGACTCGTCTGTCCTGGTGGAAGAATTGGGAGTGCTTTGCATCCAAAGAACTTCTGAAATTTGGCAGGCTTATCTCGCCTGGAAGCACTCCTGGAAAAGTGTACATAGGTATTTCGTGCCAAGTCTTCTAGTGTCTTGGGAAGCGACGAGCATGCTTAGGACGAACATAAGTGAATAAGATGGCACGAGCATTTCACATTCAAGATATGAGGCACCATGGCTTTCATTAGCGTTGAAGCAGATTTATTGGCTCCAAACATGACGTTAGTAGTATCTGCACAAAACCTAACTATATTTTGCCTGTGAACCGAGCTTTTTTCAATGACTTGTTTGATGCAGTTAGTCAGACCCTCAGCTGATCCATCACTACATTTAACCATGTCAAATACTTCAACATGAAGTTTTAGATCTTTCTCACTAAAAAATATTACAATGATGAATTTTTCAATCTTTTGTTTGAAAAAATCTAACTTCCACTGAAAATCCTTACTTTACCCCAGATTTCCCTGAAAATCCTTACTTTACCCCAGATTTTCCTTTGTCCCTATATTCAAAATAAATATCCCTAAAAGAAGTGATTTCTCCTTAAAATAGGGTAATATCCCTAAAAGTGGAAGCCCTGTCCAATTCCTGGTATTTATGGTTTGCTGTTTCGAAATGACATCTTCAGCTAAGCTTTCTTTATGTCTGATATCATTCTTTTGCAGTTTTAAACTGTTTAAAATTCTGTAATAGCCCTTCTCGAAGCGTCTTTACTGGTCTCGGCTCTATTATGCATCCTTGAGGTCTTAGCCTAACATCTAGAACCCACCATCAAGTCCCCATTAATTTGTAACTTTAACTATTTTCACTGTCTATATTCATAATTGACAGGTTTTACTGATGAATCATTGAAATCAAAACAAGGTCTAACTCATAAACAAAATTTTAATTTTGAAGAAAACGAAGAAATTAAATGCTTGATTACGAAATAAATTGAAACTTTTAACTCAATATTGTCAACTTGTTTCTTCTTTAATGGATTGTGCTTCACATGAGGCTGACAATAAAAAAAAAAAAGAATAAAAGTTGTTTACTTTTCTTTTGTCTAAAATCAGGTCAGGTTTTGTTTCATTGCTTTAGCTATCTACCGGATTCAGCTGCTTCTGAAAATATTTCTTAGAGTCTGAAAGTGTTGACGGTAACTGTTCATAAGATTGTAAAGAGTCTTCAACCTTCTGGTTTACTAGACTACACCAGAAGAAAATAACGTATATTTACCCATACTCATTACTCAACGGTAGTTTAACAGCGAATTCAACGTAATTACTATCTAAAACGAAAATCAGTACTATCTTCCCTATTAGCTTGAAAATTACTTCTTAAGCTGAACTGGAAACATTCAAGGGCTATAGACTTGACACCGGTGAAAGAAATTAGAGACCTGAACCAAGAAATTGTCATGATCATTTTAAACTCTTAGCTGGTAAAATAACTATTTTCTTATCAGTGCCACTAACTGAGCTCTGTCTGATTGAACTTTCTGCTCCTGCAAACAACAGCTAACTTTGTGGGCAATGAATATTTTGTCAAGTGGCAGTTTCATGTAGATGGGTTTTTGCTTTGAAGATTCATCTGTGGTAATACAAAAGGGATGTGCAACATCTTTCTTTCTTTCTTTTTATATTTTTATTTTTTTGCCAATTAATATTTACTGTACACCCCTCAAACTCAACTTGCTGCATCAGTAGACCTAATCCATTTACCTTTATCCTATCATTTTAATCTCAAGGTGACTAAAAGTTTTTTTCCTAAATTTCCTGTATCTGCTTTTCACATGCACAAGTAGTGGGAAATTGGAACTTTCGATATTGCAATGGTTTTTGCTGTTTCTTCAAAGTCAAGTCTTCGTTCTACAAAACGCCGGGCGTTATATAACTGGCAAAAAATCCAAGACATTTTCTACTTCTCTATAAAATTACGCTGTGAAACAACTTCTTTTGAATTATTAACGTCGGATTGACAAGCCATAGCATAAGAATGACATGTGCTCCCATGTGAATCATGATGTGAGTTGGCTGGAATCCCAATTTGAGCTGTTCAAATATTGTCCTAATTATAACGACCTAAGATGGAATGGACTTAATATATTCATGTTTTTCGGTTGTTTGAAGGGTAATTGTCAGCAAATTTTAAAGTCTTTCATACCCTAGGAAACGGAGAAGGGGATCTCGTTCATTTAACTCTGTTCTCCATAATTATTTCCCTTGATAATTTTTTGTTGTGTTTTTTATGGCTCATGAATTTAAAAGTTTGGCGGACCAAAGTTCATTCATTCCAAAAGATTTATTACCTAATAATCTTGGTTTTTTCTTTATCCGTTTATGTCTCTTATTTCGTTTGCTGGGATTTTTTAACGGAGGGAACAAATTCCCTAGGGGCTTCTAAAGCGTGAGGTCGACAGCTGGGGGAAGAATACTTTGGGCTTGTGGGCGTTTTTTTCTCTTCTTAAGTATCTTTTTAAGATACCATTGCCTCTGTTTTGCCTTTTATGTTAAATTCATGCTAACGAAGTAGTATACCATTCGAGCCCTTTCCAGCTTCGGTTAACAATAAAATTTTGAGAAAAATAAGAAGAAAGAAAGAAGGAGAAAAAGAACTTGGTCATAAGGCAAAAAATGTGGGGAATAATTCAATCCCTAACTTTGTGCCTGTACCTGTAACTTTGTACCTTTGTGTTTTGTTTTGATTATTTCATGCAGTTCAGATGACGGCCACATCAATTCTTAGTTCGTAGATTTGCCTTTTTACGTTGTTTTTATTTATTATTTTTTTTTTATGGTTGTTTTGAATAAACCCCGTATATATGTGAGTGTAAGTAAGCACGAAAAAAAAAAAAAAAATCAAATTTGATGTTAGTATACTTTTAGTTCATTTGAAATATTCTGGTACATGGCACAAGTCCCGCCACAAAGGCTGCTGTGGCATCTGTTTGGGACAGAAATTCTTGTGTTTCTTCGTTGTAAATAAGGTTAATTCTTACCAGTTTTATTTTTACTATTTCGTATTTCTGTATTTACTTTCAGAGAAATTTTGTGATGGAAGGAGGGGCCATGGTTTTAGCCGATGGAGGTGTTGTCTGCATCGATGAATTTGATAAAATGAGAGAAGACGACCGTGTTGCTATTCACGAAGCTATGGAACAGCAAACTATCTCTATTGCGAAAGTGAGTTCTCTCTTTTTAGAACGTTTCTTTTATCGGTCAATTGCACGACCACTTCTAAAGGAAGCATTATACAATTTTGAAGACTATCTTAAAACATTCTATAGGCTACTTACTTATATCATTCCTAAAGGTTGCTTTGCTTCACTGCATCTCCCTCCTGTACCCTCTTAATGGAAAAATATCTACGGTTGCCCAAATTGCATAGAATCATTGTATTTTCAGTAGCGCCACTCTTTTCTTCTCGCCACTTGTTTACCGTTTGTCATTAAATTAAATAAGAAAAGAAGAGTCGCGCTATCGAAAATCCATTGGAGGTGGTTAAGTGCTGCAAACTGGTCTTTGGGGATAATATCAGTCAATAATTTAGAATGTTGTAAAGTAGTTTTCTGAATTAGTCTTTCCTCTAGAGGTGGTCATACACCAGATCGGTACCTTAGTTTCTTATTTTTCTTGATATAATCAACAAAACAACGACATAAATAGTATCACAAGACGAATAAGAGCGTAAAGTTTTACGAATAAGAGCTACCGTAAGTAAGTAGGCTACCCACTTCAATTTTTACAAACGGCTTGAATGTTACATGTTCTGCGTTCTATTGGAAACAATATATATGTTGACCTGTGTTGAAAGAAAGTGTTATCATAATCGAGTTTACAGGAACTAACTTATGAAAGTAGATTGGTTGTTTAAAATTTTCATTTGTGATAATTTAGAAAATAATGGATTCCTCCCGGCAAAATAGCCAAAAAAGGGAAAAAAAATCTTCTGAAAGGATATAACCTTGCACCCGTAAGCTCCTGGGCCTAGGGAACATTCATATACACACACAGAAAAAAAATATATCAGGTTGGGGACAAGGACCCACAAAAGTGGCTTCAGAAAATATTGTTTCCTTCCTATTTTTTTTAGCTGATGAATGAAAGTTTATTGTATTGTTTTTTGAATGAAATTACCTACCTACCTACCTACCTAAAGTCCTTGAGTCAAGAGTATCTCAATTAGACAAAAAAATACCTCTAACACCCACCTTCCCCTTAAGAAAAATGTCTTGTCTCCTTGGCCCAGAAAACGATTCTTGAAAATTACCAACCAATCGCAAACAGTTTTGGACCATTTTGGGGATCGCTGCCCCACCTAAAAGAAGATTTTTGTTCTTTTTTTTCCTCATTTTTGGAGGAACCAAATTTACTGTTCTTCCTGTGTGCTTTTGTTTCACCGTGGCCCAAGGACTTAATAATATAAGTTTCAAAATGATCGTGAAACAAATTTGACCCGTTTAGAGCCCTCTAGTTCCGGGGGTTCCGTGTCTCCAAACTAAAATTATGTTTGTACACTATGGTCCCTTGGCCCAGGGAGATGCAGTTATACGTTTTCTTCTTATTCAGGAAGAAAATGTTTATTGGATCTTTATCGGCGCTTTATCGGGCCCCATTATTGCGCCAGCTAATTTTTTCTTCTTCTTATTCGAATTCTCCTAACCGAAGGACTTCGGGATATAAGTTTCGAGCCAATCTAATGTGAAATTTTCTGGCCCTTTTTTGGGGGCCTTAACACTCACTTTGTCCAAATAAAATATGTCTTCCTCTTGGAATAATTCCGGGGCTGTTGTCCAATCGTTTTTAACCCTTCAAAAGTGAGCTAGAACTTTCAATTTCCAGTCGAAGGAGTTCCTCCAAAGTTTCTACGGTCACCCCACCTATACGAAAAAGTTGAAAGCGAAAATATTCCATCAGATTGAACTAATTAGTATTGATAGTCTGGCATCTGATGTCTATTCAAATTAAAATTGCGATTTTTGATTTGTCTCGTATTAACGCCTATAAATCACAACTTTATATCATTTCTTTTATTTTGGGGTGTTTTTGTTCATGTTCCTTGGTATTGGGCAATCATACAAGGGCAAGTCCCCATTCAAGCTCATGTCAGATGTTGTATGAATGAATAAGCATTTTGTTCTTTTTTTATTCTTTTCCTGCTTTTAATGTAATTTCTTTTATCTTGGGGTGTCTTTTTTTCCTGTTCCTTGGTATTGGGACAGGAACGCCTATAATCGCATAGGTGCTCGCATAAAGGCGCATATTAACGCCTGTAAATCACAACATTATATCATTTCTTTTATCTTGGGGTGTTACCTTATCAAGCTCAACCTACTTTATCAACCTTATCAAGCTCATGTCAGATGTAGTATGAATGAATAAGCATTTTGTTCTTTTTTTAAATTCTTTTCCCGCTTTTAAAACAAGTATTTAGTAGTATTTTTACGTTTTACTTTCTATAATATAAACTTTTTTTCGTCACGTGACTAGAAAAGCCTTCTACAGTGACTGTTGAAATTATTATAATTATTCGTTTGAATTATAAAATGAAGCACATCTTAAAATAGATTGCTGTATTTTAAGCTGTTTACTACCGCTTTTTTTGTTGCAAAAACAGAAGTTATTCGTTTAATGATACTGACCTATCCTACAAATATTCACGTTTAGTATTAAAGTATCAAACACTTCGTGGTAACGAACTGTAGTAAGGAGCGACCCGGCTCAATAGTAACCGAAACTCTGAAAAACATAATTTTGATACGAATAGTTTCATCAAAAGAATTGTATTTTAACGCTGATTTTAAATATGTAAGTTTGATCAAGTTTAGTCTTACCCATCAAAAGTTACGAACCTGAGAAAATTTGCCATATTTTAGAAAATAAGGAGAAATACCCCCTAAAAGTCATAGAATCTTAGCGAAAATCCCACTATCAGATTCAGCGTATCAGAGAACCCTACAGTAGAAGTTTCAAGCTCATATCTACAAAAATATGGAGTTTTGTATTTTTTGCCAAAAGATAGATCACGGATGCGTGTTCGTTTGTTTGTTTGTTTTTTTCCCAGGGGTCGTCGTATCGACCGTGTGGTCCTAGAATTTTGCGAGAGGGCTCATTCTAACGGAAATTAAAAGTTTTAGTGTCCTTTTTAAGTGACCAAAAAATCGCAGGGCACCTAGGCCCCCTCCCACGCATATTTTTTCACCAAAGTCATTGGATCAAAATTTTGAGATAGCCATTCTCTTCAGCTTAATCGAAAGCCTAATAACTATGTCTTTGGGGACGACTTCATCCCCCACTGTCCCTGGGGGAGGGGCTGCAAGTTACAAATTTTGACCATTGTTTACATACAGTAATTATTATTATGAAGTGTACAGACATTTTCAGGGGGACTTTTTTGTGTTGGGGGGGGGGGGGGGTCGGGGAGGGGGTTACATGGGAGGATTTTTCCATGGAGAAATTTATCATGAGCGAAGAGAATTTCCATGAAGGATATATATATATATATATATATATATATATATATATATATATATATATATATATATATATATATATATATATATATATATATGTGTGTATGAGTGTATATTTTTATCGCATGGTTTTTCAAGAGGTATCGAATTTCAGACGTGTTTTTGGGCGCTAGTCGTATTTTTAGGGAATTAGGTATATTTGTGTATGTTTATCTTTTTTTTCATTCTTTTGCTGAATCTTTATTCCTGTCCTAAAGACTGATTTAACCTCTTATCCATATAATTATAATGCCATGTTTAAAAATCTCTGTTTTTGTTACTAATTAAACAGAACTTTCTTTTAAAAACTTCTTAAATAATGCAAGAAAGGTTTTATATGCGTGATGAATGAATCATTTTTTTGTGTGCTCTGTTTTCTTAAGATGGTGGATTGCATGTTTGAAATCATGCATTTTTTCTGCGTTTGTCATTAGGAATGGTACAAAGGCGGCTCTGTCGAAAAACCTTTGATTTTAGAACGATAAGCGCGGGAAATACATTTAAGAGTTGATTTATTCCTCGAGTATTTGTTAATAGTTTCTATATGGTGATTTTAGAAATTTTTTCAACTTTATAGATTGTTTGCCAGCCTTATATTATATTCTTTTTCTAAAGAATAATAAAAAACGAAGAATATCTGGTAAATCCGATCATATTAATAAAAAAAAGTCGAGTATAATTTTCTTAGAGTATGATACCGACTGAAAAGCCTTTCATATTTAAACTATGATTATAATTTTCTATCATAAGCCAGAAGATTGATTTAACGGTTAATTAACAAAAATATGTGTCCCCTATATAAAGATTCTGCTGCCTTTTTTTCCTCCATGAACGTCGTAGTTTCGCCAGTTAAACCCTATTTGCGAAATTTCCGTGTTGATAGGAAGTCGGGAAAAAATCAGTTATTAACTGGGGATCAAAACTCTAAAATTGCGGATTTTTTTAATTAATGTAAATTTTGCCGGTATTTCAAGCTAAAGTTACATTTAAGTCATATATTTTCTAAAAGCTATGATATACATATCTCTTAGTTCAGATGTAGAAAATGTGATGTGAGCAAGTTAAATTTTGAGGCAAGTCCCATTGGAGAGTAGGCCTACACTTGTTAATTATGCTCCTTTTCTAGATTTGGCTGTATATTTTTTTAATAGTGTAGTGACATCAGATTTGAGCTAGTATCCTCAAAGTGCTTATACGATTTTGTGAATTAAAATATAATCTCTCCTTGTCTCTCTCTCTCTTTCTCTCTCTTCCTTTTATTCTGTTACGATCTTCTAACCTTCGTAATTTATCACTATTTACTTCTTATTCTTTTTCAAAGGCTGGAATAACAACAACACTGAACTCTCGCTGTTCGGTTTTAGCTGCAGCTAACTCAGTTTTTGGACGTTGGGATGACATGAAAGGCGAAGAGAATATTGACTTCATGCCCACCATCCTCTCTCGGTTCGACATGATTTTCATTGTCAAAGATGAACATGACGAGAAACGTGATACAGCAAGCCCCCTTTCTATCAATTTAATTCGACTTCCTTTGATAGATCTCCTGATGTTAAGTTTTCTTAAAGTATTTTGCCATCGTCGCTGATTTATGCTTCGTTTGTCGAAAAACGTTAGCTTGTTCAGAAGATAGAGAGAGGGAGAGAGAGAGAAAGAGAGGGAGAGAGTTTGAGGGTGGAGGCACAATCTGTCGTAGAAAAAAGTGTGCATACCTTACGCCTCGAAGGATCGTGCGCGTTTTTGCTGTACGGACATTAGGATCTGTCGAAATTAAAAAAAAAGTACTTAAAAGAGAGCGATGTACTTTCAAGACCTTGCTGTTTAGCGTGACTGGATATCTGTTAGTCACGATTATGAACAACGTGCAATAAAATCCGGAAAATATAAAAAAATAGACCAATATAACCCAAGTCAAGGTTAATTTTACCCCTTTGATTGCCGTTGTTACTGTCTCCCATTTATGCTACACCTCTCGGTGCATGCGTGTCCCTTCACAATGCCGAACTAGAGTCGTGCCTGTTGGAGGTTCTCCCTGGGGAACACACGCAGGTTGACTACGGGTTGACTTACTTGAAAATTTTCCTCTCATGCATGTCACTCCACAATGCTGAACTAGAGTCAACCCTCTCATGCTAATTCACAATTCATTCTAAAAATATAGACAACCATAAATCACATTTTAGTTACAACCTTGAAACTAAATTTTTCAGTGTTGTTTTTTGTTTTATTTTTTGTGGGTTGCACCAATCAACATTGCTCAAAAACTAAATTTGGAAAACCAATAAACTATAAATTTTTTTAACTATTAACAAACAAAAAATGAAAGTGCGACATTCTTAATTTGCCCGGCTCTCCTAGGCTCTATAACTTATCTAGTTTAACCGCATTTTTTTGGAATTTGTTGAGCCCATTTTCCATAGTAGTTTGACACTTTAGTGTATAGTAGTTATAATGTTCAAAAATTCTTTTGCCTCTTTGCGTTCTTACGGCCGCAGATTCGTATATTTCTCTTTGTATTAATCAAAATGGGACCATTGATGGTCAACGTATGATTTACTTCAAGAGAAAACTGATAATAGAAAGCTCAAGCTCTTGTCTGGGGAAAAAAACTAGCGCCATACCCGGAAAATCACAAACAGTCAATTTTTGGCTAATAGGCACATTAGGCATATATGTATGCATTTGCATTGTAGCAAGCCTGTGCTCTGTTAAGTGCTTCACTCTCCTTTGGTCTTGGGGATTCCTTAACTTTTCGAAGAGTATTGGCTTCTCCCAAACCTTGCCAAAATTTAACGTTGGTAAATACGCACACGTTAACACAAAATGCATATATCTAATTCTCGTTAACATTAATTTTTATGGGAGATCTTGGAGTTATTTCCTTTTTGGAAATCCTGAGAATCCCCCACAAATTCAAGGGCTGGCTGTCGAAATACTGCTTCTCAATTCTAACCTAACCCTAACAGTTCTATAATCTAAAAAAAAAATGCTTACAATTAAAATATCTACTCGCTTTCCGAAAATTTGGATTGACTGTAAAGAAACACAGACCTTTTATTAAAAAGCAAATTTTAATTATTTAAAATTATATCCAACTTTTCTAAAATTATTCTCTCAGCTTGTTTTAAGTTTTCTGATTGTACTGGGTAATCCGTACTGCCAATGGCGCTAGTTGTGAACTCCTATTAAACCTATTTTAAAAGAATAGATTTCTCTCTCTCAACCGTTTTCTATATTCTCTCTTCCGTCTATCCCTAGAGCTAAATTATTTTGAAATATTCAATAATACACCCTGTGTTCCCTTGCAGTCCCACAGGCCGTGAATTTATGTATTTGCTCCTTAACTTTTTTCGAGATGGCAAATATTACCACGTTTTTGTTGTTGTTGTATTTTTTTTTATAGTGTTCTTTTCTGGTTTCAGTTATCAGACATTCATTGTTGTTAGCCTTTGCGTTTGTCTATTTATCACATTTATTGTTTGTATCGAATTGTTGTGTTTTATTGTTTTTTGTTTTTTTGTATTGGGTGACAAGTAATGCAATTATGGCATTTGTAATAGTGAAAACCATTCAGAAATGAAACCGTATCTTATCTATCCTTTTTTTATGAATTTATTCAAACAAGTATAGAAAGTACTATATTAATGAAAAAATTTAAAACAGCAGTGCTAAAGCTTTGCTGCTGTGCATTGCAGACATAAAATAGAAAGAGAGACTAGAAGCTTTTATATTGCACAAGTCAAATTAAAGTTCACAATCCTTGAGGACATCCATAAAACAACTCCAAGACTATATTCAACCCGAATTTTTGCTTTCTATATTCTCTGAGGGGAAGAAAGATGGTGCCATCCAAGAACTAGTATAGGATTCATGATCCTAATAAAGTAGAGTAGTTTTGTTGCTAATTTCCTTTCATCTGCTTCCACTTTTTGTACATTAATGTCAAACAGTTTGTTGCTAGTTCTATAGAGAAGAAAGTGTTAGTGGAAAGAATGAGTTTTGCTGGTTTTATAGTCCAGTTTGTTTCTCTAGATACAAAAAATTGAATGTGGGTTTTGTTAGATTTAGACGGACGTTGGGTGGACTTCTTTAAAGGATTGGCAATGTGCCAAAAGGATTGGAATTTGTTTCCCTTGTAGCAATATTGCATGGTGAAGTATTCTTAGATGTAGGAAGGACTGGCGTTCAGTTTTACTGCTTTCTTCCTGTTCACACTGGAATTGTACTCTGACAGCTGCTAATAAAAGAGGATATGGCAATTTTGTCATGTCAGAATGCTTCACAGTATTTGTAATTTTTGCGTCCTTGTCTGCACAACAGACATCAACATTAACAATGCCTTGCTCTTATTTTTTTGAGATGTAGTTAAGCTTATTTATGTGCAGTAGAATTACCAAAAGACTTGTTTTTCCGAGGATTTATTTTATCGAAGATTTAATTCTGTGGTTAACAAGATTGTCTGTCCTCGTTGATTATTGTTAGTCAAACAGTGTCATTCCTGATCACTTATTGAGGATTCTAAATTTTAAAATGATTGAACTAATAGATTATTTACAATTTTTAAAGATTAGACCACTAAGGATAGATTGGAATGGAACACACTGCTTCAATATAAATCGTTTTCAGTCAAACGTAAATGACGCTATAGCCTTTAGAGGCTTTAGGGGGTAGTAGGCCTTCTCCTGTTTGTTGTAATTTCTGTTCGTTTTTAGTCGGAATTTTTTATTTTGATTTCTTTCATCATCATCTTTATCATTTATTTATACCAATTATACCACAAACAAAACAACTAGTGAAAAAAACCGGGTCCCCAGAAGCATTCTTTAAAAATTTATAAAACTGCAAATTGAAACACAAGCGAAAATCACTCAATAAATTAAAATAACATATTAACTATCAACTGGAAAATTGCAGAATTGGCAAAAATTGGATCGAAAAGTGAAATAAACACACAAAAAGGAGAAACAACAGGAAAAGAGATAAAGGGGAAAATAAACAACCTTTCTTCGGGAGGGCATATTCTAGCACTTTTGTCTTAGAGTTTATTTATCCATCTATAGCAGTATCTGTTACCATATCTTTGATGTGATTGTTCATTTTAATTTCTCTGTAGGATAGATTGGGTTTTTTAAGGTTGTGAATTGTGATTTTATCTTTTGCAAGTGCCTTTTTCACCTTATACTTCGTAATCTTCACTGTCTAACGCATTTTAGGGCTCAGGTACCTGCTCAGGATGGGTTATACCGAACTTAGGTATTAAAAAAGTCTGCCTTAAGAAATGCTTATTTTAATTTGTTTTGAAATAAACCCAAAGAGCTAGGGTCAGAAGCTAAAACATTTCATCCATTTTTAATCTGGTAAAATGGAAATTGTAAAGAAGGAAATAATATCATTTCCCTGATTGTAGGTAAAAATAACTTCTCACATAGAAAACTAAGTTGTGTAGTCATAAATTATGTTGGAATCGCAAGAGTATGGTAAAGTAAGATTTGGGACTGTGGGGGAGTCAGAGTTCGTATTGGGAAACGGTTTCCTCACCATGTAACTAATAATATCACATACTTACTCGAACAGTTTCCTGATTCAATCAGTTTAAAAAATTCAGTTAAATTTTTTTGTCTTTACTCTTCTTATTTTTTGTATAACCTGGCAAAAATACTTATCTTATTGTCTAGATCATTGAATAGCTAAGTATCTAAGCTATACATTAGCACGTCTATTGTTTCAATTATTTCAAGTTTGTTCTTCAATCTAAGAGACAATTGACTTGTCTGTAAGTAGATCTTCGAGCGATTAATCGAGAGATTTGTTAAATTTTTCAACTTGGCGTTTCATACCTTATTATTTATCAATAAAATACTTATTTTCCTCTATTTCTGACAATGTTACTTTTATTATTTAGTTCTTGTCATATTATGTAAGACTATCAAATTCGATTAGTAGCAGAAATTCCAAAATATAAATTCATGTTTAATGCATAGTTAATGTCATTAAAGTATTTATACGAGTTTTGGGTATTACCTTGAGGGTATTCATCCAGTATTCAAGCCAATCGTGTAAAAAGCCAATTATGTGTTCCCAACATTTTTGTTTTAAAACACAAAACTAGTTATGCTTCAATGTCTATAAGTGAATAGTTTAGTCAATTTACTGGATTAGTTTCCACTTCTTTTTCTTTATTTCACGGTTCAATGCAATATTGTCAAGGAAAACTTTGCATAGTGTTTTTACCTTAATATTCTTCTAATAACCAAAACAAACCTCATCCTTGTTTTAGATATGAATAGTCCTGAGATGGAGCTAGGGAGCAAAATATGTTTTTATTTTGCAGTCCTTTATACTTCAATGAGAAACAACCTACCCGGGTTTGGAGTTAAATTTAGCACATAATGGTAAAATGTCTTTATCTGTGTAAACAGCTTTATCTCCTGGTTCCTTCTTAGGGCTGTTCATTCCTTAAATCTGTGGTTTCCTGCGATTTGATTTTGATTGTTATACAACCATTAATTTAAGCGAATAAGTTTTTCTGAGGGAAGTGAATAGGGAAGCTGAGACTTAAGGAATAAGACTTTAAGGGATAAATATCAGCATATGTATATAAAAACTGACAATGCACAATCATTGGTATGTTTTTAGTAAATTGCAAATTATAGTCATGTTTTCAGAAGGCATAGTGATCTAGTAGTAATGGTAGTAGCAGTAGTAGTAATAGTAGCAGTGTAAACAAAAGCAGTAGCATTACGATTCAAATATTATCTTTTGGTGAAGTCGGAATCACGCACAAAATACCCTCTTGGTTTCAACTTACATACAAAACTGTTCCTAAGACATTGCTTATATGTCTATTTGACAACGTGCATATAGACGGTGTGTTCTGATCCAATTCATCTTCCCCTGAAAATTTCCTCTTCATACCCTTAGGAATAGTTTTTATAATAGCCACAGCAGTAGTATTAGTGCCAGTAGTAATTGTATTGGTATTAACAGTAGTAGTTGTGCTAGTAGCAGCAGTAGTATTAACATATTGCCTTTTAGTCAGTTGAAAATACCCTTCATGAAGTACTGGAAGTTTCTGCCTAATACAATTAGCCATTGCTATGACGTTGCCGATATGTATTCTTGTCAATATTTTCCAATTAATGCTCTTAGTTGCAATAGAATTAGTAGTTCGATTAATAATAGTATCAGAACTACTAAATGTAGGAGTGGTAGTAGTATTGCTAGTAGTGTGAGAGTTTGAGAGTTTCAACTTAATATAGAAATCGATTCCTAAGATATAATCTTTTGGCAATCTCAATGCAGATAATGCATTTTAATTTAGTTCAAATTTGCTCTTAATATTCTCTAAAATTTTCACCTCCATAGACTTATGCTTAGTAGTACTAGTAACACAGTAGTTATGGTGGCTGTAGGAAATAGTAGCAGTAGTATTGTATTATTATTAGTTGTAATTACAGTAGTAGTAGTAGTTTTAACAGCAGTAGTAGCATGATTGTGTTGCCTTTCGGTCAGTTAAATACCCTCTTCATGATGCCCCGAAATTTTCTCTTTGATACAGTAAGCCCTTCCAAAAATATTGCTGATGTGCCGTGTGGACTCCATTTAACATATTTTTGACTTGAATACTCAATGGCTTATAAGTTGTTGCAATGGAAGCATCAGCTTGAGTAGTTTACTAGTAGTATTTGTAGTAGTATCAGCGAAAGCAGCAGTGTTAGTAGTGAGAATGCAATTGTTACCTTTTTGTGAATTGATTTTACCCTAAAAGTAATCTCTATAGTGTAATCTCCAACTCAAATCTTTCCATGAGATACGATTTTTTAAAAACATGCATGTACATAGTGTGTTTTGATTTTGTTCAAATTCCACCTCAATATTCTGTCAAATTTTCCCCTTAAATATGCATAGCCTTAATTATACTAGTGTCATAGCAGTAATGGTAGTAGTAGGAACAGTAGTTGTAGCAGTAGTAGCAGATACACGTTGCCTTTTGGTCAGTTGAACATCCCACCCATGATGCCTCAGAAGTTTCCTATGGATACGGTAAGCCGTTCCAAAAAGATTGCTAATATGCTCGTATCAGCAATATGTATCCTCAAAGCATGTTTTGATTTAGTTAAAACTTTGCCCTTCATTTTCTGCCTTAAATTGTCTCCTAGCATTTTCTCATAGTCTTAATTGTACAGTATCATAGTAGGAGTGGTAATAGTAGGAACGGCTGTGGCAGTACTACTAATACTAATAAGAACTCATCACAGCATCAGTCCGCCTGAGGCCAATACAGCTACGAACGCTCCTCTTTCTCCCTAATCTACGCAAAGCCTCCCTCTTTACACGCTCACAGGGATTTCCTATTTCTCTTAAAATCTTTCTTTACGACAGCCTCCTACCAAAACTGTGGATGACCTGCTTCCTGTTTAGCCCAAGACGATTGACTGAAAAGGACGATCTTCGTCAATTTGTAATAGTGTTTATTAGTAGTAAGAGTAACTGCAAGTGCAGTAGTAGTAGGTGCACGTTGCCTTTTGGTCAGTTGAATATCCCACTCATGATGCCCCAAAATTTCCCCTTGATACAGTAAGATGTTCCAAAAATACTGCTGATACGCCAGTATCAGCAATCGTTATCCAAATAGTATGTTTTGATTCAATTCAACTTTCCCCTCAACACTCCCTGGAATTTTTATTTCGATATCTACAGCCTTTTTAGTTCTTTTTTTAGAAGCAGTAGTTTCAGTGAGCAGTAGTAGTAGTAGTAGCAGTAAATTTACCAGTAGTAGTGGTAGTTGTAATAGCGTGTAAACGTTGCCTTTTTGGTCAATTGACCATCTTGCTTATTATCTCCTGTAAGTTCCAAATAAGTATACTTAGGCATTCTTGAGTTAGGCCCTTCTGACAACCCACATGCACATAGCGTATATTAATGTTGCCCAAAATTTTCCTCGATATTCCCTGAAAGTCACTTGAATGACTTTTAACTCTTTGGAAAGACAAATTCTTCTACAATTATTTGTAACCCACACAATTTATTGTAACCCACTATACAAGTTTTACAGAGTGGAGTATGAAAGACAAACAAATAAAGAAAATACAACAAACAACGAACGGAAAATCACTCAATGAAGAAACCGGATGAGATCATGGTGCGTACCAAGACGGAATGACGCATCTTTCTAAAAGCCAACAAACAAGTATGGGTTTAATAAGAGAGTTATACTTTACTTATTTGCGCCGTTTATCAGTGCAATTTAACCAAAAACTTGGAAAACTAGATTCTATGAGTATCTTAGTTCTATCATTATCTACCATAGTTCTTCTGCCCTAGGAATGATACATGGACGGATAATAGGTAGACATATCTATTAACAAATAAACTAATATCATTATTACACAATCCTAATAAATGGGTTAATGCCAAGTTCACCATTCACTCAATTGGACTATCTGTCTTGGCTTTTTCTACAATTGGCCATGGTTTTATGCCAACAAATACTTGATTTTAATTCAATGAGGTGCGAAAAATTGAACAAAAAGAAATAAAAGGCCATACTAGAGTATCAGATTCAGTCTCCGAGGTTTTCTGATGGCAAACGAATTTATTACACCTTCTTTTTTCGGCAGTTCGTTCCTGTATAATTGCATAAACAACAGCACCTCTAACTTTTCCTATGACGTTGTGCATATGAGTGCAGAATACGTTTTGTCGACCTTGAGTAAAAATTCTGTCTGTCTCGCATTTTGAAACTGGAAGCGTCGCAAGGATTGTGAGCAATGCAAAGATATTCGGAAAATCTACTCCTGACATGACTTATCTTCCTGGGACATAATCTTATCTTCCATAATCTTCCTGGGACGTGACCTACAACCCTTCCCCCATGCTCTGGGGTTTTTCTATCAACCAATAAGACTTGTTATATGATCTTTGTACTATTTTGAATATAATGGCTATGTCAAAATTTGTATTTGATGCATTTAAGAAAGAGGACCTGGGGGCACTAGGTAGCCTCCGATCACTTTTAACTCTTATTTAGGGCTTTGGAACTTCTTATTTCCAATAAAGCTAGTTCCCTCATCTCTTCCACAAAACCTTATACGTTAACAATGGACAACTAGTATAGCTTATAGCCCCTACCTCTGATGGCTTTGGGGTAGAGAAAGTTGTCATACCCAAAGACTTCATTCCCAAAAGCCCAAAAACCTTTCAACCATGTTGAACAAAATGGTGATCTGATTTGTTTTTTTCGATATGTTTAGGGAAATTTTGGTCATGAGGGGAGGCCTAATCGCCCTCACATCACTTTGACTGAGGCTTTAGAGGAGGCTCATTTGATTGGAAACTAAAGGATCTGGCTCACCTTTTAAGGGTCAAAAGTAATAGAAGCCAACATAAAAGAGGGCACAAGAAGTTTCAATTTCCAATCGAATGAGCGCCTTTTGAAGATTATATGACCATCCCTTTCTACACTGTGCCTTGGTCAGAAGAAAGAAATTATTGTTCTTTACTTAAGCAGTGCAATTGCTCAGCTATAATTTTCGCCAATATTGAATTACTAATGGGTATTGTCAATTAACAATTGACTTGTCTTCAAAATCATTGAAAAATGGAAAAACAAAGTTTTGAACATTAATTGTCAAATAAAAAGAGTAAATGTGCTATAAAATTAATAATGAATACTTGATATTCCTGTTGTTAATTTTTTTTACATATTATTTTACAATTAAATTTTTTACATTTTCCACGAAAAAAAAAGAGATACAAAAAAGATGAAAATGAATATGAACGCCTAAAGAAATAATGTTTTTTCGGTGAAAGTATTGAGAAGCATTTAAAATTAATATAGATTTTGTTTACTTGCCCTGGAATTTTTGTCTCTTTTTTAAATCATGAGCTTTATTTTCTCTCCTTCTTTCCAGGGTTGTCGTGGAGTGACTAGCAAAATCGAAACTGTGAAGACATATTGTCCAAAGCTTCGGTACTTATATGTCCAAAGCTATATGTCCAAATTGGATAAATCCAATTTATTGGATACTCTGCCGGTACTGAAATTCATTAGTTTTTTAGTTTAACGGTCTTTCAAGCTGAGACTGTCTTATTTGATTTTTATTCAACAATAAGTTGTGGCTGATCGTTTTATATAACTATCTTCTAAGTTAATGTATGTTGTCCTTTTTTGTTTAAATCATTAAAAATTAAGTTCTAAATACGAGTAAATTACTGGAATTATCAAAACTCGCTCCAATTTCCTGAAAATTAAAATAGAATTTAGATGCCTTAAGAAGCTATGTAGGAAGCTTTTTAGTGTTGAAAACAGAATCGAAACCCATTTCGTGCAATCTGAAAAAAATTTATTTAACAGCAGCCTTGCAGACAAATCCTTTCCTTTGGCTTGTGGTGCCTGAAAAAGATTTATTGCAGCGCCCCTCCTGACTCGAATATAAAATAAAAAGCCAAATTAAAGACAAAAATTTGATCAAAGTGGGTAATCCCCCATCCGTTCAAGTCACGGGGCAAATTCCCAGGTTGCCCCTCCTCCCCCACCCTTTGGATGGCTTTGCTTATAGATTATTCAAGATTACGAATTGCTGGAATATTATCAATGTGTATCAAATATACATCAGTTGTCAAGTGTAAGACAACAATAAATATATAAATGAACACCAAAATAAATGAATAAATTCCTATAAATAACCGACTCAATCGCAAAACTTGCAGAAAATAGAAGAGTACAGCTGCTGTTCCTCGTGCCTTCTATATAACTCGACATAATTTGCACTTTACTGAAAACAATTTCTATTTAAAACCATGTGTTTTATTTCTCATAATATGGAAAAAAAATATGACTCCATCATAACTGACATTTCTTAAAAAACAGATGAATGTGGATCATCAGTTAACTAATATCAGTTAATCAATCCCTAAAGAAGGCACGGAGAAAGTCAAATCTACTCCTGTTAGTTTCTGCTCGGTTAGAGTTTAAATCCATTTTTACTGTAGTTCCTCATCGTTTCGGGTCCCATTTATCTGTTTATAATGATTTATGGTAGTATTTAGCTTGAAAAATTATTTGACTATTTCTGCTTATCTTCGGCTGAATTTAGTACTTTAATTTCCTCTGAAAAAATTTGTGTAATGGACTTTAAAGTTAACAATTTTTGGTAATGGAATCTTTTTCCTTATTCAAATAATAATTTAAATCTTTTCGGTTTCTCCTATAAGAATCTGAATTTTTATCTGCTATATTTATGACTGACAAAATCTTTCAAAAAGTTTTAATAATATACGCCCAATAGAAAATCCGGATAGACATAGTATATTTTGGTGTAGTTTCAGACCACAACTTACCCTGAAAAAGAAAAAGAAAACTTTATCTGTTAATAAGATATTGTATTAATGCTATTTCGAAAACATGGATTTACGTACACCCTTTTTGGTTTAGTCTAATAGAAAGAGCAGACGTATTGATATTAACAGCCCTGAAGGTCTCAAATGAATATCCTCAGGCGTTGTTAAGATATTTCAGACTTTTTATTGTTAATAACCATATTCTTAGTACCTTTTGATTTGGTTTTAATGCTACAGAAGCTTTCTCTGAAATTTTTAATTATTTAACCTATTCTAGTTTTAATATATCCCACTTGGACATCTTGAGAACCTGGATGCGCTTAAACCACTTTGATTTAGTTCAATCGTAGAAGTAATAGTTGTAAAAGTAGTAGCAAAACAAGTAGTAAAAGTATTACTCCTTTAAGATTCAGCTTCATACCCTAAGGCATTGCTGGGATTTTGCTAGTATTCTCCTTTTTATACCTAAATGTGCATAGTGCGTTTTAATGTAGCACAGCCACCCCTCAAAGTGCCAGGAAAGCTTCAGCTTAATACTCTAAATGTCCTTTAGCTATTGCTTGAGGGGAGTGTTGAATAAAATCAAAACGCTATTTCTTGCAGATATTCATAAGGATATATCAAAATTGTCTCAGTAACTGCCTAAGGTATGAAGTCAAAACTTTCCGAGTATGCTAAGGGGGATGTTAAACTTCTGAAGGAATCATATGCATACGCTACAACTACTTCTAGTAGTACTACTAAATTTTTCTAATTCTATTATTGAAGCTAGGGATATTAAGCTGAAACTCTTAGAGAATGTTCAGGGGGACATTAAACTAAATCAAGACGTACTGTGTGCAGGCTGATTATCAAAAAAGGAGTACCAGGAATATAATAGGTTTGCCTTAGGATATTAAATTGGAAACTCACGGGGGAAGGGAGTGGGGTCGGACAAACCAGACACTGTTTGCATGCTACCGATACTACATCTACTAATAACACTGCTACTATTATTACTGCTATTGCGGCCAAGTATAAGGGTGTCGGTACGAAATTTTCAGGGAATGTCAAGGGGAGTGTTGTGATAAAACAAGAACTTACGCAGGTAATCAGTACAGTGTTTCACAAACATTTCTAGTTTATTATGTTGAAACCTTCAGTACATGTTGAGGGGAATGTTGAATTAATTAAAAGCCACTATGTCTGTACTGCTAATAGTACTATTACTTTTACTAAGGCCTAGGAAACAAGGGTGTAACTTACATTAAATCTGGGACTTGAACTAAAGCAAATCTCACTGTGTTCATGCAGGTTATCAATGGAGCATATCAGCAATATCTTCAGAATGTTAAGTTGTAACTTTTACTACATGTTCAAAGGGAACACTGAAATAATCAAAAGGTGATATGTGCATTCTATTAATGATGCTACTACTATTGCTACTCCCTTCACTAAGGCTAAACCTACGAATGGGAAACTTTGATGAAACTTTGAGGTAGATGTTGAGCTTAATCAAAACACTACGTGTATGCAGGCTATAATTGGAGCCTATCAGCAATGTCATGTGGATAACTGGGAGTGTTAAATGAAAACTGTTAGGATCTATTGAGGGGGATATCGAGCTAACATAAAAACAATAGCTTATGTGCATACTACAGAATATTGCTACTATTACTGGTATTGCTAGTACAACTGTTACTGCTTGTGCCAGGCTAATGTTACAGGGGTGAAAATTGTCGGGGATGTTGAACAAAAATTAGCGTACTCCTACCACCACTACTACTAATCGATGGATGTTAAGCTAATCAATTGATGCTATGGTCATGCTAGTATTAGTAAGACAGATAAACATACTATTACTTCTACTATGACTACTACTGAGGCTAAGACTATAAAGGTTAACTATTCAGGGAATTGTGAGAAGGATGTAAAACTAAATGAAAATACACTGGCATGCTGGTTGTCAAAATTGTCTATCAGCAATATCCTAGAAACGGCTTAAGATATAAGTTGGAAGTTTCAGACCCTGTTAAACTAAACGAAAAACACTATTTGTAAGTTATTATTGTAACTACTAATTTCAACTACCGTGACCACGACTGCCTGCGACTCTGATTACTTGCGATTGCGACTACCTGTGACTGTGAATATTTGCAATTGCAACAACTTTGGACTAAGAATTTAACTGCTTGTTTCAGCAATTACTTAAAAGTTTGAATAATTTACTGTTACTACTAAATAATTATTTGTAGCTGAGAAATACACAATAGAATCGCAGAGTATCTGACGATGAAGCTAGCTTCATCTCCTAGGTCCAATAGTTGATTTATAATATTCACATTGCCTAGCGATTCATAATATTCACATTGCCTCTCTTTCGCTGACATTTGAAACGAAATTAAGATCACTATGTGCTGCTCGATAAAGTGGCTTTAAAGGTGGCCTAACCTTCTCTTAAAACATTTAAAAATGGGATTTTGTTTAGAGTCTAATGTCATTTATCGTACTATGGGGTTATATATCATGTTCTCTTTATATATAAGCTTAAAAATTAACGTTTTATTATTAAGAGTGAAGTTTAATATATTTTCGACAAACTATTCCAAAAAAATTGGCTAGTGATATGTCTTTATATTTATAGAATTTGTGCGCTAGCTTTTTTAAAATACATGAAATTGACGCAACAGACCAGAATTGCGATCAAAGAAAATTCCGTAAATAGCAGTAAATAAAGGTTAGACAATTTATGAAGGTCTCAGCAATCTTTTACTAGCCATGAGAAAGAGAGAGAGATAGATTTTTTAAACAACAAAATTATAAAAACAGAATAACAACAGAGAAAATACAACAGATTTCAATTCACAATTCTGTTTCAGAAACCTGGATGAGGTCTATGTTAGGGTCAAATTTCTTTTGCTTTCAATTTTCAACTTGCATTACTTTACTGACGTAACATGGTGGTAATCAATCAATTCATACACGCAAAAATACTCATTTATAATTTGACTATATACAACAACTAGAAACACAAACTCGGATAATTCCTTAATATGTTTAAAACCTTTGGACACATCTCACCAACATCTAATTCCAACATACCTAACAAGAATTCGTGTATTGCTTAGACGGAGTAACAGATGTTCCTACAAAACTGAATTTCTAGCTGAAGCATAAAATTAAAGCAGGGTCCAAGATTGCTATTCATAATCTGACTCATTAGCTTTACTGTAAAAGAATAAACCAAACACTGACACTACTCGAAATTTTTGCTAGATGTCTAACTGAAACACGAGACACAATTTAAATTCCGTGTAGCTAAAATTGGCAGCACACGAAGAGGACGAACATTCCAACATTTTGGGAAATCTTAAATATAATAAGCTGAATATGTTTCCTAAAAGAGAGTGTTTTGTCTGTATAGACTTCTAAGTACTTAATTTTAGCATTCTTGGGAACAATAACCTCAATTTGCTGTTTACTTACGCAGTGCTATTTTGCTGCCTAAGATGTAGGCAGAATAGTTGAAAATTCTTTCTTTTCTCCATTTTTTTTAGTACTCTTTCTTTTACTACTTAATTTTGTAAATGGGAGAATTTTCTGAAAGGAAGTACGACTAGAACCAGGAAGTACGACTGAACTCTTTGATGAACAGCTGAAATCGGGAAATTAAGTTTTATGGGGGATAATCGTATAAATTCAAGTAAATTAAATATCTGGAAAAGTATCGGTCAAATTTCCTGTCTTGAGGAATTTATGTTTGAATTTAGCTGACTTGAATTAATTTGTGACACAATAACATCGTGGGATAATTGGACATCAGAGCAATCCTTAGTATTTTTTTTTTTTTTCGGCAAACTATTTACGTTACTGACCATCGTGCTTGTGGGTTCTAAAAATAAATGGTACTTTTATCCTGAATCAAAAACAAGTGTTGAAGTTCTATGCACCAAAAAGTAAGAATCATCTGCTTTAACAATAGTGAGTCTATATCCCCGTAATAAGCTTAGACTTTTCCCTCCCCGGCCATCGGAGCTTGTACACATTGTAATAAAATTTCAACAGAGTTTTTGGAAATTTTTAAAATGGCACTACCAGCGGCAATATTTCTATTTAAAACTACACTTCTTTCTTCCTATGTGAAAGGATTTTATTGGGGTCTATGATCATGAACGATGTGAGATTTGATCAACATTTATTCGGTATATTTTTTTAGTCGGGTAAAACGTCAAAAAGGCTCCTATGGCGGGCGCACACTCGCACATTTAACTGGAATCTGAGTTTTAAATGAGCTTAAAGATTTCTTTTTCAACCTTTGTTTTTGCCTCAGAGGGTTTACTGATAAAGATGTCGATAAATGTCTTCAAATATGGCTTCTGATCAAATTGGAGGACTCTATGAATCTTTGTGACCTTGAAACCGTTAGCTAGCATCCACCCCAAAAGAACGAGGTGTACAACAATATTCCGTCCCTGGTGAAGGTCGGCAATAAGCTTTAGTTTTGAAGGTGTCCTGTACATACTCTCATTCTCTAATAACAAAATATCTTAGAGACTAAGTGAATCCCTAAGCATGAATCTATTTATGTACGGGAAAACCAAGCCCTAGTATATAATTACATGGGTATTTCATGCTGCGAGGATTACATACTTGAAGCACTGTATCGAAAGAAAATTGTTTTAAACCCCTACAACCCTATAAATTAGTATTATGTTTTACACCTCTCTCCCCCCTCCCACCTCTTAAAACAAATTCCTATTAAAATTTAGTAACATTAATATCCAAGCTTTCTATAAATAACAATGTGTAGCCACCTCCCATCTCATTGTAATTTTCTGCTTTATTAAAAATACTTACCACCAACTCTCAGAAAACACATTCAAGATAATGTAAGTCCGGATGCAGTGTCTGCATTTTCTTTTGTAGGTAATGTGGATACTATTCTCCGGACTTTTCATTGCATTAAAATATTTTTTGGGTGATGCCCTTATACTTTACCATCCACCCCTCTCCAAAATTTGTTTTTCAAGAGGAACCCAAACCTTTCCCATATAGGAGTGGACTATATCAACTGTATGTGTATAGATACTACCGCTTGTTAGAAAGTTGAAGGGGTCTCCAAATTCAGCTCTAAATACATAAACATTACGCAATGCGACATCTGCAATATAAAATCTAGGTAAAACAGGGGTTGAAACTGCGCCACTTTGTCCCGCTTTCTCCTAATCACTGCCACCTTGAAGGGCGGGCAACTGATTTAGAACTCTCTCGACCTCGCTAGTTGGCACTTGATCTAAGACTCGTTCCGTACATTCCGCATCAAGGCCGAGATCCCTCACGAAAGTGTCTAAATCAATATTGGGGGAAGCTATATTAATTGAGTTCACCCCTGCACTTGAACCCCCTCCCATTCACTTTCTAGGGGTGCCATTTAAAGATTGTTGTGAAATTGAATAAGTGATGACATCTTGAAGGAAAAAAGTTGCATAAGTTAACAAACAATCCCTATTTCGTAATAAACTGGATTTAATAAACTTAATAAGCTGGATTCTCTTACTTCTTTGTGTAGTACAGTTCTTTTGGTTAAATACAATACTTTTGACTAACGCACAAGTGCCTTTTTTGCTCTGTCAATCATCAGTGGTATGTTAATATGAATGCTAAACGCTCTTCAGGGGCTAAATATTAGGCGTTGTAGAAAAACCCCTCAGGGCCCCGTTGGCTTACCAATGTAAATTAATTAGTGATGACATAATATCATGTGATTTAAAAAATTTATTAAGGATAATGTAATTTTGCGTAACTTGTTTTGCTAGAGTTTACGGTCCCCTATTCAATTGGGAAGCCCCGGTTGTAAATTAGGATGAAACACACGTGTGTTTTTTACTTAATACTTTAGGAAATATTTTTTCTTCGCCTTTTTTTTTCTTCGAGATATTTTTTAAGACATTTTTTTGAGATATTTTATTTCTTAGGGATGTTTTTCGAGATGTGGTTTTCTCCAAAACATTTTTTTTACATGTTTCTTTCTACCAGATATTTTTTTTCTTCAAGACACAATTTCTTCGAAATGTTTTTCCTTAAGAATCTTTTTTCGAGATTTTTCCCTTAAGGCGTTATTCAGGACGCCAGGCCTTGGCAACCAATTCCAATGGGTACCCTAGCAACGAATTTGACCAGGTCCCTAGCAAACAATTCCAACAGGACCCTAGTGACCTATTCCAGTGGGGGCATTAGCAACCAATTCCAACGAGAACCTTAGCAACCAATTCCAACGAGAACCTTAGCAACCAATTCCAACAGGGGACCCTAGCAGGTAATTTCATTGGGTTCCCTAGAAACCAATTCCAACGGGACCCTAGTGACCAATTTCGGTAGGGGTTTTAGCAACCAATTTTAATTGAATCCTACTAACAACAGTTATTATTCATTATTTGTCGGAATTTTAAAGTCTTCTGTTGGTAAATCTTAGACCTGAGCTGGACAATGACCAATTAAGTTAGGTTTTAAAGTCAGTGAAGTGCTACGTCAATATTATTGCACAAATGATTTCACTTGGCAGTTAGACGCCAAAGGTTTTTGTCCAGTGCGCAGGGGTTATTTATTATTGATCTATTACACAAACCTGGTTTTTATATTCTTTCTAATTTTCTGGCGGGAGTTAAACAAGGATAGGTAAAGTTAGGTATTGGAGTCATTGAGGGGTTACGCAGGATTGGCTTTAGATCTTTTAGTGCGAGAATCATTTCACTTATTCATTATTGGTTGGAATGTTAAAGTCTTTTGTTAGATAATATTTGACCTGAGTTGGACAATAACTGGTTAAGTAGGTTTAGAAGTCAGTGAAGTGCTGCCTAAGGATTATTGCGCAAATGATTTAACTCGGCAGTTAGACACCAAAGGTTTTTGTCCCGTGTGCAGGTGCTATTGATCTATTACGCAAACCTGGTTTTTATATTCTTACTAATTTTCTGGCGTGAGTTAAGCAAGGACAGTTTAAGTTAGATACTAAAGTCAGTGAGGTGTTACGTAGAATTGGCCTTAGAGCAAAATAAACGTGCAACAAGTTTCACTAACAAAAATCAGATGGAAACAAGTTTCAGAAACAAAAATCAGCACGGTACAAGCTCCATGAAATGAAACAAAAGTAAAAGTTTCACGAAGAGAAAAATCAACATGCAACAAATTTCACGATCAAAAACCAGCATGCCACAAACTCCAGGAATGAAAAATAGTACACAACAAGTTCCATGAATAAAATCAGTTTTACGAGGATAAAAATCCTTTTACGAGTTTCACGAAAAGGAAAACCAGCATGCAACAAGTATCACGAACAAAACTCAGCATGCAATAAATTCCATGGACAAAACTTGCAAGTTTCACAAAGAAAAAAATCAACAAGCAATAAGTTTCACTAACAAAAAGAACCACATACCAAGTTCCATGAACAAAATCAGTTTCGCGATGAGAAAAATCAATTTACAAGTTTCAAGTAACAGGAGTTGTTACAATCAATGTAACAAGTTTCATGAAAAAAAAAATCAGCACGCAACAAATTCCATGAAGAAAATTAGTTTCAAGAGGAGAAAAATCAAAGTAAAAGTTTCACAAAGAGAAAAGTCAACATGTAGCGAGTTTCACGATCAAAAATCAGCACGCAAAATGTTGAAAAAGTTGGTGGTGAAAAAGTTGAAAATGCCTTAGAGATGATTTTGGGCACCACATTGATGCCACGCGAACTGGCACGCAATGTCATAGTGGTGTGAAGTGTTTATGGGCACCACGAAAGAGTTTGCTTACGAAAATGTGAACCAATGGAGCTAAAGCATAATTTTTTATCAAGAAATGTTTGAAAATGGCTTAGAAATGATTAGAGATGTCAGTCATTGTGAAAAGGTTGTGTGAAATGACATTGTTTATCAGTGAGAGTTTGCTTGCAAGAAAACATGAACCAATGGATTTGATGCTTGATCTTTTAACCAGAAAATGTCTTAGGTGATTAGTGATTAGAGGTAGCAGAGAGTCAGTAATAGTGTTGCAAGGGGGCGTGAATTTTCATGGAGGGCATTGCGTTGAAGGGTGGCTTACAAAAAAATGGACTTACGAAATCAACGGACTTTTGCCTATTTTTTTATGAAATTATCTTTAAAATGTCTTAGGGACGAAAATATGTCTCATCATGTGCCATAAGATAGCCACATATTGCCACAATGGCGTGAAATGCTCGGAATAACATTTTCCAAAGCTTTGAATTAAGCTGGGTAGGGTGTTAAATGAATTTTTCGGTGGTGGGGTGACTGAAATCTAACACACAGTCAAAGAAATGAGGGGTTTTCATTAAAAACCCTCAAAAATATCTTAATTTGGCTTAATTTACCTCTAACAAGATCAGGTGACATTTGAAAAGAAAATATTATTCAAAAGTATGCTTGTCAACAGGGAATGTATAGACTTGGCTCAAAGAAAGAAGGAAATGTCATTAAAAATCCTCAAAATACCTTAAAGTGGTTTAAACTTACCTTAATTACACGCTTCTTCTCTGGAATTGTTTAATTAGGATCCACGCCTTTCTTTAATTCAGTGTTCTTTCTGTTTAATCAGTTCAGTTCAATTTACTTGAAACCTGTCAAAAAAATGGGGCACAGATCCCCTAAATGACGGAGTACAACATAGGGGAAAAAAGAAAAAAGGAAAAAAATTGTACACTTAACTTAAATAAGTAGTTGCTACAATCATAAGAACATAATCAAAAGATCCGTGATGTAACAGAATCATGATAGAAAACACATAAAAGATAAATCATAAGAATTACTGAAAATAAGTACTATAATTGACTAAATTGCTAAAATGTGCGGGGGAAGTAAGACCCTCTTTCCTAAAGCTCTTTAGCACATTAAAAAGCTCCGAGTCACACTTCATTTTGGCACGAAGATGCTTTTACATGTATTGAAAAGAGTTTATGAGTGAGAAATTTACCCCTCTCTTTAGAGCTTCTACCAAAACCTAAGCTACAATCTACGAACCTAACCTATCTCAGATACTCAAATCAAATGCTCAGACTATGTCTAGTGCGCATAGATCAAGCAAATACTGGGAGCCTTTCTCTTCTACAAGAACATCAAAAAGGGGAAAAAGTGTATGTTCACTACTAAGTTCTTTCTGAAAACCGAATTGAGGTGCAGGGACAGACAACTCTTGGAATATATATCTAAGAATGATAGACGCAAATATTTTAAAAGAGGTGCTTGAAACGGTTATATGCCTGTGCGATTGACAATCATCAAGATCTTTTTTCCCCTTTTTTGAATATAGGCACGAAGATTTTTATACAAGTATTGAAAAGAGTTTTATGAGTGAGAAGTCTACCCCTCTCTTTAGAGCTTCTACTAAAACCTAAGCAATAAAACACAAATCGAATGCTCCTATGTCTAGTGCGCATAGATCAAGCAAATAATGAGAGCCTTTCACCTCTACAAGAACATCAAAAACGGAAAAAAGTGCATCAATCTTTTTTCCCTTTTTTGAATATAGGCACGAAGATTTTTATACAAGTATTGAAAAGAGTTTATGAGTGAGAAGTCTACCCCTCTCTTTAGAGCTTCTACAAAACCTAAGCAATAATACACAAATCAAATGCTCAGACTATGTCTAATGCGCATAGATCAAGCAAATACTGAGAGCCTTTCACCTCTGCAAGAACATCAAAAAGGGAAAAAAGTGCATGCTCACAACTGAGTTCTTTCTGAAAACCAAATTGAGGTGCAGGCACAGACAACTCTTGGAAAATATATCTAAGAATGATAGACTCAAATATTCTAAAAGAAGTGCTTGAAACGGTTATAGGGCTGTGCGATTGACAATCATCAAGATCTTTTTTCCCCTTTTTTGAATATAGGCACGAAGATTTTTATAAAAGTATTGAAAAGAGTTTTATGAGTGAGAAGTCTACCCCTCTCTTTAGAGCTTCTACTAAAACCTAAGCAATAAAACACAAATCGAATGCTCAGACTATGTCTAGTGCGCATAGATCAAGCAAATAATGAGAGCCTTTCACCTCTACAAGAACATCAAAAACGGAAAAAAGTGCATGCTCACGACTGAGTTCTTTCTGAAAACCAAATTGAGGTGCAGGCACAGACAACTCTTGGAAAATATATCTAAGAATGACAGACTAAAATAAAATAAAAGAAGTGCTTGAAACGGTTATAGGTCTGTGCGATTTACAATCATCAAGATCTGTTTTTTTTTAGTATAGGCATAATCTGGCCAATGCAAAACTCTTGAAGCACAATGCTAGAAATACGTTTAAATCACTACTTTTAAAACTTTTCCACAAAATTACAGGATCACTTGCTATATAATCAACATTTTTTTAATTAACATAATTTCGTAGTCTTTAAGGCCGTGATTAAGTAAAATTGAAAACCTCGAGCTTCAAAATTGAAGTTAGGTTAGCCTTCTGTCTTTTAATTCTCTAGATACCGTCGGTTGTCAAAACTTAAAATAGCACCAATTATGAAGTCTTGTCAAAAGTTTTGATTGACAGCTTCCTTTGGTGAGATCCTTCAGCCGACAAATATTAATATATTTGGCTGCGTCTTGCAAAGTTTGGTTACCGACCAAGGGGGAAGAGAAAATGAGCAAAAGAGCACTATAATTCTCAAGTACAAAATGCCCATGTATATGCAACATTGACGGCATGCATAGTGTGCATTTTAAAATTTATTGTTTTTCCCACTTTTTTCCTAGGGATAGGCTATTTAAAATACCTCAGTTGACTAATTCGAAACTAAATACCAAAATTAGTTGAAAGCTTTCTTCGAGGATTCCTAGAAAACCAAAGGTTTCTTATAAATAAAAAAAAAATGACTGAAAGTAAGGAGTGACATTAAAACTTAAAACGAACAGAAATTACTTCGTATATGAAAGGGACTGCTTCCTCGTGAACGCCCCGCTCTTTACGCTGAAGTTTTTTACTGTTTTAAAAAATAGAGTTAAGAGAAAGAGTCAGACTTTAGCGTGAAGAGCGGGGCGTTGATGAGGAAGTAGCCCCTTTCATATATGAAGTAATTTCTGTTCGTTTCATGTTTTAATGTCACTCCTTACTTTAAGTTGAAAAACACTTGTTTTTATTTAATTTAATTTCTGAACGTTTTTTAATCAATGCATGTTTTGATTTATGCTCTCCGCAGATGAATAATTAAAACGAAATTTGCATATTTATTTTTTTGGCTAAATGGCTTTCTCATAGTTTTGATCGAATGATTTTGAGAAATAAAGGAGCAGGGGAGGAGGTCTAGTTACCCTCCGATTATTTGGTAACCTAAAAAGGCAACTAGAACTTCTAATTTTTTACGAATTTTTTATTAGTAAAAATACATTTTATTAGTTAAAGATTTACGTAACTTACAAATTAGCTTACGTAAGGAACTTCTGTATTCTCATATTTTTATTACATATATGAGGGGGTTCACCCCCTCGTCAATACCTCGCTCTTCACGCTAATGCTTAAATTTTGTCCCGATTTCTTAAGAATGACCCCTGAATCACAAAAGCCGTAGAATAAATAGTTGAAATTTCTAAAAATACTTTAGCGTAAAGAGCGAGGTATTAGGAGGAGGTGAGCCCCTCATATGCGCAATAATTTCTGTTCTTTTTAAGTTTTAATGCTGCTCCCTACTTTCAGTTGAAGAAACTTTGTCATATTTATTTTTTCATTGTTTTTTTCTAAATAATGCTAGAAAATCCTGCGCTCCCTTCATGGAAATTTTCTTCCCCCATGAAAAGTTCACCCAGCATATCCCTCTCTTCTCAACCCCTGCCCCCAACCAAATGAAAACGCCCCTGAAAACGTCTGTACACTTCCCAATAATCATTACTATATGTAAGCACTGGTCAGTGTTTGTAACTTGTAGCCCCTCCTACGGTGACTGTGGGGGAGTAAGTCGTCCCAAAAGACATAGTTATAAGTATTTTCGACTACGCTGAATAAAATGGCTATCTCCGAATTTTGTTCCGGTTACTTTGGGAAAATAATAAGCGTGGGACGGGGCCCTATTTGCCCTCCGATTTTTTGGTCACTTAAAAAGGGCACTGGGACTTTTCATTTCCGTTATAATGAGCGCTTTTGCAACATTCTAGGACCACTAGGTCGATTCGATCACCCCTGAAAAAAACAAACAAAAAAACAAACAAATAAACACGCATCTGTGATCTGCCTTCTGACAAAAAATACAAAATTCCATATTTTGGTAGATAGGAGCTTGAAACTTCTATAGTAGGGTTCTATGACTTTTAGGGGTTGTTTGTCCCTATTTTCTAAAATAAAGCAAATTTTCTCAGGCTCGTAACTTTTGATGGGTAAGATTAAACTTGATGAAGCTTATACATTTAAAATCAGCATTAAAATGCGATTCTTTTGATGTAGCTATTGGTATCAAAAATTCCATTTTTTAGATTTTTGGTTACTGTTGAGCCGGGTCGCTCTTTACTACAGTTCGTTACCACGAACTGTTTGATAAAGTTGGAGGACAAGCAATATAAACAAAGGTATTTTGTTTCAAATGACAATACAATTAAGTATGTAAATACAAAGAAGGATAGAATGTAAGGAAAATGAATTTTCCTGTTACCGGTACTAGACGATTAATCTTATAAGTACGGCTCTCGTATTGGAAGCCCCCGTGGAACTCTGGGATCAAAGCATCCATGAAGAATCCTTTTAGCTTGGGAAAAATCTTATCGGTCCAAAAGCCTGGATCGCGGTCTATCTTTTCAATGTAGAAGTCTTTCTGGGTAAAAATCATGAAAAAGCAAGTATCTAGCTGAGCACATTCAAGCTGACATTGTACTTGGTAAAAGTAGTCTTGGCCTCGTTTGAGGTTGACCAGTCCATTCTTTTCAACTTCCATGCAACAGTCCGCCTTAGCCTCTTTTCGATTTTTTATCCACTCGCCTATCCCCAAATTTTTCACAGTTTCGCAGTTGCATACCGCGCTTTGATTTAATTTTCCCCATGATTTCAGCTTTGTGTGCACAACTTTACGGAAGGCTCCTGACTATTTCTCATTTCTAGGTTTCTTCATTGCATTGAAATAATTTATGAAAATTTCACACTCTATTAACAAGCAGTTGATTATACCAGATTGTCATTTTGGTCTCTAGGGGCTATTATCGGCGATCTGAAACGATTCTTTGTGGCAACCGACTTGCAAAAATTTCAGGTAGCTGAAAATATTCTAGGGGACTGTTAGAAAACAGGAAAATACATCGAAAAGTGGTTCCAATCATCTTACAGGTTATTGTCTTCTGCTCATGATAGTACCGATTTTGTTCCAAAAACAATATCCTTCATAGAGTACACCTATTGAAAAAGACCTAGACATTTTCTAAGATTTCTAAGCAATTAGAGGAAATAGAGCAAAATCCTTTCAAACATTTTGTAGCATCTTCAAGAAGCTATGGCCTGATATTAAAAGCGGCATCTTCCGCCAATGAATACTTGAGTACTTTTTAAATATAAATTTTCAATTTAACATGGGATTTTCGAGTTCCATCAGTTCACTTAATCACGGCCTTAAGTGCTCTTGTGAACTTTCATTTAGTCTTCAAATGCAATTCGTTTACTATACCAGAGCGCGATTTATCGGATTTGCTCCAGAAATGGAGCCAAAATTTTGCAAGCTGAATGGGAAATTGCAACAAAACTTGGATTGTTAGATCTGTCGATGACTTCTGTCTTTTTGCGATCAAGTCTAGATGGGACTATATATTTTTCCATAGATCGAAGCATGAGGTTGATTTCTGCAATATAACCCGTAAGCTGTATTTTGATCTCGCATTCACTATTATAAGACCTGCATTCTGAACTAAGTAGGTGAATAGCAACTTTAATTTTGTTTAGTATCAGGTAACAACCGGACATGAATAACTGACGATCAATGTGACTCCAATCTTGAACACAAAACCACTTATCCTCCTGCAAAAATTTGCTTTTGATATTAAACTATCTTTTATATATTATATTCTATACTTTATAAGCTTTTTTTCTTGTTCGTTTTTTTTCCATTTTTTGGGATTTGAATTGCTTTTTCTATGTTTTACGCTGGTGGTGTGTTCAGTTCAGTTCAGTTCAGTTTACTAACATCAAAATAAATGGACAACAATAACTCTCTACCCCTACAAGGCTCCATGGCCCGTTACATAGGGGTTAAAACAAAAATAAATACCAAATAAAGAGTCTCTTCTTAAAAAAACAAGAAATCCAATTAAATAACTTTGTGTTATTTTTACTTACCACTTCGTCCTCAAAATTCAAGTCCAAGTCCGCACCATCTCCCATCAACACAAAATCACAACAATTAAAATTAAATAAATAAATGTGCTCAAGCCTAGCAACTAGGGATGTCGCCCTACCCTCATTATTCATCATAATATTAAACAAATAACAATATTAAATCAAACCAATTCAAAAATAAATTTATTCTCAAATTTATTCCCCATTATATTTATCAACCAAAAATATTTTTAGTTGGGTTTTAAAGGCATCAAACGAATGAATGCTGCGGACATTATTAGGGAGACTGTTCCAAACTTTACTACATGCTATTCGGGGACTAAAATCTGATCTGACAGTCTTAGTTTGAGGTAATAGTTGGTGGTCTTTATGGCGTAGATTATGAGAGCTCCTTGAATTAACTAAATCGGGAAAGAAAGAATTGAAACAGCGAGGCAGTTCACCATGAAGATACTTGAAAATCATTGAAGAGCAAGAGACAACATAGAGTGCATAAGTATTCAAAAGCACTTTTCGATGACCTTTATTAAATTCTTTAACTAACCGTTGAGCCTTTTGATGAATTACTTTAATCGGATGGAGCAGAGACTGGAAAGTAGACATCCAAATCGAGTTGCAATAAGTTAAATACTACTGAATGAGTGAAAAATACAGGGTCCGAAGAATAGATCCAGGAAAGATGTGTTTAAGTTTCCGAATAATCCCAAGATTACATGATATTTTTGCTTGGACTATCTTGATGTGGTTTCTAAAAGAAAGATTCTCATCCAACAAAATTCCTAGGAAACGTGCGTATTTTACGTTAGGTCGAGACAAAGGTCCTTTCGAGGTAGATATAGTTGATAAGGACGAGCATACCTTACCAGTTCTAGAAAATATGATAAAGTGTGATTTAGCGATATTTAAAGCAAGTCGGTTAGTATCAAACCAGTGGTAAGACTGCTCCATAAGCATGTGAAGTTTAACCTCTAAAGCTTGTTCTGTGGCTTCAGCACATAGGATATTGCTGTCGTCAGCGAAGGCAACTAAGTCTTCATGAGGGGATGGCAGAATATCAGAAGATCCACCTTATTTTCCTTTTCGTGACATAGAGTTCAACACGCAGAAGGAATGGCGTTCTTTACCGCTCTAAATAAATCGTTGATATATATTAAAAACAGAGTAGGACCAAGAATCGATCCTTGTGGTACTCCATAGTTTACACCAATGGACTTTAGTGAGTCAGGATCCATGGAAATCGTTCTGTCGTGTAAATAAGAACGGAACCATGATAGGGCTGAACCTCGTATTCCCATATGAGACAGTTTATTGAGAAACATCTTATGAGTAAGACTATCAAAAGCTTTCCGCACATCAAGGAAAATAGCGGCTGGTATTTTTCCAGAATCTAAAGCGGTATGAAGAAAACTGATGAGTGTAGTCATGCTTGCTCCGTAGTATGTTTCGATCGAAATCCGAACTGATGACTGTGCAAAAACTCCTTAGAATGTAAAAAAAACTTGTGAGCCTTTTTTGCATCGGCTTTTCAAATATTTTTGAAAACACTGAAAGAAGGGAAATTGGTCGGTAATTTGACGGGTCACTTCTGTTCCCACCCTTAAATAGAGCTATCACTCTTGCAGTTTTTAGAGACCTAGGAAACTTTCCTTTTTCAAATGACATATTAATAAGCTTCGTTAAAGGGCCCAGAATTGAAGGGAATATAACTTGCACAGCTTTAGTTGATTGCTGGATGATGATGCACCTTTTAAACCTTGGATGTGTCTTGCCACCTCTCATTCCAATACAAGCTCTTTAACAATAGATTTAAGGCAGGGGGGTCCCATGAACTTGAGATGTTGATCTTGTGCGAGGGAAATCTTACTTCCACCAAGTCCCTTGACAGTCTTTTCGCCAACGGAAGCAAAATATGATGCAAGAGAGTTCTTAATCTCACAAGGGCCCTCGATCAGTACCCCTTCAATATCAAGCTTCGTCGGAATGTCGGGACTATGAGATGATGGTCTAATGACAGAATTGATGACTTTCCAAGTTTTTCTCATGTCCGTTTTGCACTCCAGAAACTTTAACGCATAATACGAGCTTTACACTCTGCGAATCAATGATTTGAATAAATTATTATAAGTTTTGAATTCTTGTAGGTGATGAGCTCTAGGAGAAATTTTGTATCTTTTCCATAAGTAGTGTTTGCGGCTGGAGCTTGACATTCTTGCAGTTTAGTCTTTAAAGCTTCAAGGTTGTTTTCCGTAATGAAGTAAGGTGATGTTGAGGGGCTAGACCGTGGAGCCTGCATATTCGGCAACAAAAGATCTGATATAACTGGGAAATGGTCAGATATATCACTAGCAATAACCAAGCTATTCTGAAATGTCATTGACGAAAATATATTATCAATTAGATTTGCTGATTTCTCAGTAACCCTTGTGGGCATTGTGACTGATGGTAGTAGTCCAGATGCAGGTATATCGGATAAGAAGTTTGCAGGAAACGAACCCTCGTAGTCTAGGAGATTGACATTGAAATCACCCATGGCAACCGTTTCGCACGGCTGGTTCTGTATAGCTTTAAGGATTTCACGAAGGATCTGCAGAAAAGTCACCGAAGAGCCACTAGGGGAACGATATACATCTCCAATGATCAAAGTACCAGATTTACCAGGATTAATTTCAACAAAAAGTGATTCTAAAACTCCTTCAATGTTCTTAGAGAGATCGTGTCGGACCGTGTATGGAATCGCTTTGGAGACATACAGTGCCAATCGTCCTTTACTCAACCTTTTCCTATGTGTTTTCTCGCAGTCGTATCCAAGTAGTTCCAGTAATAAATCCGTTTGCTCTGTAGCAAACGTTTCGCAAATGCCTAAAATGTCGGGACGTGAAGAATCTTCGCATACACGTTTTAGCTGATCCAGAGATGACGAAAGGCCTTGGATGTTAAGGTGTAGAGTCCGTAGACAATCAGATCGTTTTGAAACCCTACCCAGAGTTGAACCATATCTACAATTAACTAAATTACTAATCCCAATATCACATTTATTCGGTAGAATTCCTTCTGAACTATTTAATAATTCCAATAAATCTAGGGGGCTTTTCTCAAGAGCTTTAAGGTCAGAAATCATCCCAGCGGAATCCGTGTGGCCAGACTGAGAACAATTAATTAACATAACTTACCAAAATTTGTGTGGGCATGGTGTGAAACTCGACTTGCCCTCCGAGGGCACAAAGCAGGCAAAAATGAAACCAATATCCCGACTCGCACTCGGGGTTCACTGAAAATAAATATATACGCCAGAAACTTGAACTACATTTTTCAGAACTAAAACTAACACACAAAACAGGGAGAATATGTGAAATGGGGGAACACTGAACTATAGAAAAAACAAAAGAAAAAAAATATAAGAAATAAGATGAAAGAAAAAAGAAAAAAAAAGTAAAGAAAAATTCAGCATTCTTAGTCATTTTCAATGAGACAGCGAGGAAAAAAAATAGTCATATGGCAATGAAAGAAAAAAAAGGAGGTGGAACACGATAATCAACTTCAAGTATCGTTAATAAGGACACTCTCATCATTATCACTAATGAAGATTTCAGACCAGTATTCATTATCGTTGTTCCTGTGTTCTAGTCGAAGCGAAGCACCAGCCTGCTTGAGCCGAATAGATTGATAGCTTTAAGGTCCTTGATCTTTGCAAGGAGCTTGGCCCGCTTAGTATTTAGCTCTGGAGGCAGATCAGTACTGATTCGGAGACCAAAACCTTTTAATTTTTTTATAAGTTTCATGATCGAAAGAATATCATGATCAGAGGTGCATGTGAAGAGAACAGGCGGGGCTGAAGTTCTGTTGGAACGATCGGAGACACTTTTTTCTTTTAGTCTAAAAAACCTGGAAATCTTTATTTCCTCCTTGAGGCCAACTTTGTCTTTTAGAACAGATCGAACTTTCATCTCTTAAGGAGTCCCCACGCTTTTCTTTTGGTAAACCATGCAGAATCAGATTATGTCTACGGTCTCGAACTTCTAGCTGTAATAGACGCTCATTAGCCTTTTCCTGAGTCGTGCGCTGGGCCTCTAGAGTTTCTTCTAGCTTGCTTATCTGAGAGTCCTTTTCAGTAATAATATCTTTCAGAACACAAATTTCTTTTTGAAAATTTTGCTGCATGTTGGCAAAATTTTGCTCCATCTTCTTCGCAAGATCCTTAAACGCCTTGTCAAATGTTGCTTTTCTCAACTAAAATTTTACTATATCGCCGTCTTCCAAAATTTCTTACATTCGCATCTCTAGATACTTTTCGTAATTAATGAAAACCGTGATCTCACTTCTCCTTTCTTTGACCAAACGATAAATAAAGACGTATATAATCGTGGGAGCACGGAAAGTTCTCCTTACGTTTGTAATTTGCGATAAATTTACGTGGTAACAAATTGTAGTAAGGAGCGACCTGGCTCAATAGTAACCAAAACTCTAAAAAACGGATATATTTATAACAATAGTTACATCAAAAGAATCAAATTTTCTTGTTGATTTAAAAATATAAGTTCCATTAAGTTTAGACTTACCCATAAAGAGTTACGAGTCTGCGAAAATTTGCCTTATTTTAGAAAATAGGGGAAAACACACTCTAAAAGTCATAGAATCTTAACGAAAATCACACCATCAGATTCAGCGTATAAGAGAACCCTATTGTAGAAGTTTCAAGCTCCTATCTACAAAAATGTGGAATGTTGTATTTTTTGGTTGAAGGCAGATCACGGATGCGTGTTTATTTTGTTTTTTTTTTTTGTTTTTTTTTCCAGGAGTGATCGTATCGACCCAGTGGTCCTAGAATCTTGCGAGAGGGCTCATTCTAACGGAAATGAAAGTTCTAGTGCCCATTTTCAGTGACCAAAAAAATTGGAGGGCACCTAGGCCCCCTCCCACGCTAATTATTTTCCCAAAGTCTCCGAATCAAAATTCTGAGATAGCTATTCTGTTCAACGTAGTCGAAAAACCTTATAATTATGTCTTTGGGGACGACTTACTCCCCCACATTCCCCGTGGGAGGGGCTACAAGTTACAAACTTTGTCCAGTGCTTACATATAATGGTTATTTGTAAGTGTACAGACGTTTTCAGGGGGATTTTTTGGTTTGGGGGGGTGGTTGAAAAGAGGGGGATATGCTAGGGGAACTTTTCTTGGAGGAATTTATCACGGGGGAAGAAAATTTCCATGAAGGGAGCGCAGGATTTTCTAGCATTATTGAAAAAAACTATGAAAAAATAAATATAAAAAAGTTTTTTCTACTGAAAGTGAGGAGCAGCATTAAAATTTAAAACGAGCAGAAATTGTTGCGCATATGAGGGGTCTACCTCCTCGTAATACCTCGCTCTTCACGCTAAAGTATTTTTAGTAATTTCAACTATTTATTCTACGGCCTTTGTTATTCAAGGGTCATTCTTAAGGAATTGGGACAGAATTTAAGCTTTAATGTAAAGAGCGAGGTATCGACGAGGGACGAACTCCCTCATATACGCAATAAAACATACGAATATAGAAGTTTGTTACGTAAGTTAATTCGTAAATTACGTATATTTTTTACTAATGAAAATGTTCGTAAAAAAATTAAAAGTTCTAGTTGCCTTTTTAAGTAATCAAAAAAATGGAGGGCAACTAGGCTTCCTCCCTCTCTCCTTTTTTCTCAAAATCTTCCGATTAAAACTATGAGAAAGCTATTTAGCCAAAAAAAAAAAAAAATATGCAAATTTCGTTTTAATTATTTATGTGTGGAGAGCCAAGATCAAAACATGCATTAATTCAAAAACGTCCAGAAATTAAACAAAAAAAAACAAGTTTTTTTAAATGAAAGTAAGGAGTGACATTAAAACTTAAAACGAACAGAAATTAATCCGTATATGAAAGGGGCTTTTCCTCCTCAACGGCCCGCTCTTTACGCTAAAGTTTTTTACCGTTTTAAGAAGTAGAGTTAAGAGAAAGAGTCAAACTTTAGCGTAAAGAGCGGGCCGTTGAGGAGGAAAAGCCCCTTTCATATATGGATTAATTTCTGTTCGTTTTAAGTTTCAATTTCGCTCCTTACTTTTCATTTAAAAAAACTTGTTTTTTGTTTGTTTAATCAACTAACAAGCTAAGCAGCAAACAAGTTTAAAATCCAAGAGCAGAGGTATTAAATCGAGAACAACGAATTAATTATGTCCGTGCAATAGCATTAATATTTATGTCAGTAAGGATTATACGTCACTATAATCCCTATAGGGATTTTTTTTTTTTTAGCGAATTGCTAAGAAGGGTCATATATGAATATTTCGGTGCTGGGGTTACTGAAATCTATCACCCAGTCAAAGAAATGAGGGAATTTCATTAAAGGCCCTCAGAAATACTTTAAAGTGGCTTAAATTTAACGAAACATGTTTATCAGATATTAAATCAACTCCGGCAAATGATTTTTGTTATATTTTTTATAATAGGATGGTGTCACTATAAAAGCAGAATGCATAGAATTAGCAAACAAACGGTCATGCTCTTTTTCATACTTACTTTCTGCAACAAGGTCAGGTGATGAAAACTCACTTTTATAATAATCAATCCAACTTTCTTCTGGAATTTTGTTGACAGAACTACGTTTAATCACTGCTTTTAAAACTTTTCCAAAAAATCACAGGATCACTAACTGTTTAATCGATATTTTTTAATTAACGTAATTTTGTAGTCTTTAAGTGCTCTTGTGAACTTTCATTTAGTCTTCAAATGCAATTCGCTTACTATACCAGAGCACGATTTATCGGATTTGTTCCAGGAATGGAGCCAAAATTTTGCAAGCTGAATCGGAAGTCGCAACAAAACTTGGATTGTTAGATCTGTCGATGACTTCTGTCTTTTTGCGAACAAGTCTAGATGGGACTATACACTTTTCCATACATCGAAGTATGAAGTTGATTTCTGCAATATAACCCGTAAGCTGTATTTTGATCTCGCATTCACTATTATAAGACCTGCATTCTGAACTAAGTAGGTGAATTGCAACTTTAATTTTGTTTAGTATCAGGTAACACACGGACATGAATAACTGACGATCAATGTGACTCTAATCTCGAACATAAAACCACTTTTCCTCTTGCGTAAATTTGCTTTCGACATTAAACTATCTTTAATATATTATATTCTGTCCTTTATAAGCTTTTATTTCTTGTTTGTTTTTTTTTTCCATTTCTTGGGGATTGAATTGCCTTTTCTATGTTTTACGGGTCAGCCGCATATTGGCCTGGCGGTGTGAGTTGCTTAGACTAGCATTTTCTACAGCTTAAAGATAAGCTGAAGGGTCTTAAATTTCTTGGCGATGGGATAACTGAAATCTAACACCCAGTCAAAGAAATGAGGTATTTTCATTAAAGGCCCTAAGAAATATTTTAAAGTGGCTTAAATTTACCTCTAGTGGGATTATGTTCAACTTGAAGAGAATATAATATTCGAATTTGTGCTTGTCAATGGGGAATGTATAGTCTTGGCTTAGAGAAATGAGGGATTTTAATCTCAAAAGTCCTCAAAATATCATAATTTGGTTTAAATTTACCTTTAATAACAAGCTTCCCTTCTGAATTTTGTTTGTAGGATTCCCGCCTTTTTTAAATTCATGGTTCCTTTAGCTTATATTATATCCCTTATAAGCTTTTTTTATGTTTTGTTTTTTCGTTTTTTAGTTTAACTGCTTCTTGTGTATTTTACGAGCCAGCAATATTATGCCATAGCTGCGTGAATATCTTGGACTAACATTTTCTAGAGCTTAAAGTTAAGCTGGGAGGTGTTAAAAGAATTTTCGATTTTGGGGGAGTAAAATCTAACGCTCAGTCAAAGAAACGTTGTACTTTCATTAAAAGCCATCAAAAAATATAATTTGAAGAGAAAATGTTATTCAAATGTTCACTTATAAACCGGGGGTGCATAGTCTTAGCTCAAAGAAACGAGAGATTTTTATTAAAAGCTCTCAGAAATAGGTATTGATAGGGCTTAAATTTACCTCTACCGAGATTCTCTGAAATTTGAAGAGAAAATTCTATTCAAATGTGCGCTTGTTAACCGGGTGTACGTAGGCTTGGCTCAATGGAACAAGACATTTTCATTAAAGCCCTCAAAAATATCTTAATGTGGCTTTTATTTACCTCTAATCAGAACCCTCCCCTATGGAGATGGTGGCTAGGACCCCCACCTTTCTTTAATTAATGCTTCTTTTGTTTATATTTTACACGATGATAGGTATATTTTCTCGTTTTGTTATTTCTATTGTTGAGTTTTAACTGCTTTTCATGTGTTTTAATAATGCTTTGTAATTTTTTTTAATACAGTTTAAATAAACAAAGGTTTTTATACTTTAGATTTATTAATCCAGGACAAAAGTTCGATGGGTAATTGTTTACACAATTTAAGGATCTAGTAGCCCCTCTCGCCTTTATTTTACCCCTAATAGCACATTCAACTTCAAACAGTGTAACAGACTCTATTACTAAGAAATATACTAACGTTAACCCACAATATTATCTGATAACACTCTCTAAAGTATTACTTAATATGCAGATACGTACGAAACATAATAAAATTTCAGTAATCGATTTTCCTCTCTGCATCTCAATTCCTGCAGTCAAAGGTAATACGTAATCAATAGCTTATTCATTCTAGCGAGCGGGACATGGGATATTTCTGCATTTGGATCTGGTAATTTCGTAGAATCTATTTCCTGAATCTTAATATTAGAAAGAAATTCACGGTCCAGGTGTATAGGGTGCAGTTCCATAGGATGAAAGTACCCTTTCGAATCCTAACGGGAGTGAACATCTCTAGAATATAAAGGTTCCCTGAGAAAAAAATACATTGAACGAAAATGAAAACTTTTAGAGTATTATTTAACATCCCATGTGTGCACCATCATTACGCAACACTCACGTGTGTGTCCACCTCAGTTACAAGCAGTTACATCCACTGGGGCCTGAAAAAACAAGTCATGTGTGAATGTGTTATCCTTAACATATGTAAACATTTCCCTGTGACGTTTGAACCAAAGAAATCTTAATCAAAAATGCCTTGAAAAAAGTGTCTTTGGAAACTGCTTGGGGTGTCTTGAACCGTCTATACAAACTGTCACGAAGAAAAATGTCTTAGGAGGCGTCTTGGGATGTCTTGAAACGTCTCAAAACCACATCTTGAAGAAAAGCGTCTGAGAAAACGTCTTGGAATGCCTTAAAATTTCTTGAAGAGAAATGTCAAAATCGTTTTAGGATGTCTTCAAACGTCTTGAAGAGAAATGTCATGAAAAACTTCTTGGGATGTTTTGAAACGTCTTGAAATGTCTTGAAATTGTCTTGGGTGTCTGGAAGAATTGTGTCTTTAAAAAGAATGTTGATATGTCTTGAAATTTCTTGAAAAATGTCGTGAATAAAAAATTTCTTAAGAAAATGTCTTGGTGTCTTGAAAGGTCTTATATAAAGGTTTTTATACCAATATAATACTTACCACAAGAACAAGGAATTTCATACACCCCACTAACTAAATCTCCCCGAGTTAAATCCTTCCCAGAATTAAGAAAACTACCTAATGGTCTCACTGATTGGAAACAAGTATCAATGTTATGTTTACCTAAAATTCGTTTAAGCGTTTAAGCGAACGTGGAGTTTTATCTCTCTTTGTTGTTCATGCAAATCTTATTTGTCAGTTCAATTTTTTAGAAACTTCCAAACAAATCGAATTCTTCCTGCTTCTTTACGTTTCAATCTACACTTAGGCACACAATCTGAAGGCCTGTTTATCCAGAGAATGGGTTTCAAAACTTTAACACATATTTTAAAAGACCATAGACTCAAAAGATACGTCCTTAGTAATAAAATATTTAATTTCAAATCTTTACTATATCAGACTTTATGTGTTTACATATCTCACAAAGGTCTTTCTGACACGTTTTCCATTTGGCAAAAACTCACATAACGTAAAAATTTTCAGAATTGGAATTTCAACATTTTCAACAAATACGGGTTTCCCTTCCTAGATTTTCTTCTGGCCCTTCTTTGGAAAATCTATCTTGCAAGGTTTTCACATTCAAGGACCTAAGCACTCTATCAAAAGGACCTAAATTTGCAATGGCTCAAGCACACGTAAATATATAAGAAATTATTACGGGTGTAGAGTCCAGAACTATCAGCTCTCATGGTGAGGTTGAAAATCCAGACCTACTTTGGGGAGAAATCGTAAAGAGTATTCTTGATTATAGCCATCACTATCTCTTTCAACTCAATGAAAGGAAGAAAATAAACCCTCCGAAACTTGAAAAGAGATAAAAATGCAGCAATTTAAAGAGCGGACAAAGGAAACAGTTGTAATTATGGATTCTGCAGATTATCAAAATAAAAAGTACCCCTTTAATGGATAAACATACTTACAAAGAAATAAAAATGATCCCCCAGATAAACACACCCGGCAGTTGAGAAAAAAATTAGAAAATTTGGAAGACAATAGACTAATTACCCCTCAAATGTGCAGAAAACTTCAAAGGTTTTTCAGTCCCAAAATTTTATGTTTTACCTAAAATCGATAAGAAAGACACTCCGTCACATCATATCGTTGCATGCTATAGTTCTCCAGCTACGAATGTTGAAAAGTTCTTAGCCACCATTTTTAAGCCTCTTTTAACCATACAGAAATCTTATACAAAAAATTCCATAGATCTTGTTGACAAGTTAAAAAATCAAAGTATAACAGAAAAAATATCTTATCTAGTTTTGATGCAGTTTCCATTTACACTTCATGCGATGTCCATAAATGTGAACAGGCCTTACAAAGAAAATTATAAAAGAAAGTTCTGCTTGGTTAGATTATAAAATCTTGGAAATTGACACAATAAAAGAACAAAGCTTGTTCGTCTTTGCAGCAACTTCTCTTTGTATTATAAAGTCCGAGAAAAATTTATCCTCCAGAGTATGGGCCTAACCATGAGCACTATTTTGTCTCCTTTTTGGTAATAAAAATACTCCCAGCCTAAAATTTTATATATTATATAGAAAGCCGACACATCATGGTCCGTACCTACATATCTCGTCAAATCACCCTCCTTCTGTGAAAAGCAGGTTAATAATCTTTTTAGTCGACAAAGTTCTAAAAACCTGTTCACGTAATCATGTAAAATCTGAATTGAAAGATGTTAAAGATATTCTATACTGCAGTAGCTATCAAATTCACCTTATTGACAATATCATAGATAGACGATTAAAATAGATAGACGATTACAATTTTACAATGGTAGGACCCGTCAACAACTGGGGGAACGATAGCATGAACACGAAATTTCAATAGATAAGTCGCTGAGATTTGAAAATAAAAACGACAACTTTGATTCTACCTTGGCCCTCTATATCTTCAAAAATCCTGAATGTTTTTTTTTTTTTTGAGGAGACAACTTTAATATCTACTGTAAATGGGCTACCACAATCTTTTAAAGAGGCAATTAAGATAAAAAAAAATGTATATAAATAAAAATTTGGCTATAAATGGAGACACGGGAGATATTACATTAAGCCCAACTTACAACAATTTAATATTAAAGAATCAATCAATATTTTCGCCCAGTCTAATTTAAGGCAACCTGTTCCACATATCTAATGAAAATCGAAGTTGCAGAAAGGCAAAGTCTATTGCGAGGCAAAGAATGCTTGTTCAATATAATTGGTGGATTTTGTTTCATTTTTTTCTGGTTGTTTTTTTTTATTCAGTATCTATTCTCGTCTTGTTAGATTCACTTCGAAAGGTCAGTTGTTTTTTTTTCTTATGAGCACTGATGACGACTTGACGGTGGTCCTTGTCAAAATTTCTGGTTGTTCTTCGTCTTCATATTTTTCCACTGGCTGAATAAATCTTGTTTTTTGATTTTATTTTTCATGATTTATTTGATTTTGTTTGATTATTGTTTGATTTTGTTTGTTGATGTTGATTATTATTTGATTTTGTTTGATTATTGTTTTTTGATTTATTTGATTATATTCTTCATTTATTACATCCTTTCTTGGTTTCATGCGTCATGTATAGCCAGTCTGGTCCTAGATTGTATTTATGAAAAATAATTAATTTAAAAAAAAAGTTAAATATCTGATTCCTTCCATTGGAAATCCTCCAAGTAAAGTTCCTCCCATGTAAAATACCACTCCTCCGTGTAAAGTACCTCCCGAAATATCCCCCTTGATCATTTCATCTTCGCTGAAAATCCTCTAAAAACTTCGGTTTATGTTCCTGTTACCTGAACAGTTGTTTAGGGTCATTAAACTATTGTTAATAGATGCATTTTGACTTTTGGAGCATCTTTTCTCTCTTGCAAAACTACCGCAAACTCACCGTTATGGAATTATTATGTATTTGCACATTAGGGGGGGGGGGTAAAGTATAGCATATATTAAATACAGCAATGGTTAGTTTACATATTTAATATATGCTAATCTTTACCCCCAACCCCCTAATGTGCAAATATATAGCCCAAATTTGTTTCTAAACTATTACAGATTCGCGATTTCAAATATCCGATCAACGAAAATGGAAATGATTGCAATTCTATATGTGTAAATACAAGAATATTTGGGCCTGAATAACTCCATAACGGTGAGTTTGCGGTAGTTTTGAAAGAGAGAAAACATGTTCCAAAAGTCAAAATGCATCTATTGACAATAGTTTCATGACCCTAAACAATTGTTCAGGTAATAGGAGCATTGACCAAGACTTCTTGCTGACGATTGCACTAATTCGTTTTAAGTGTTAAAGTTGCTTCTTACTTCTAGTTGAAAAAAGCTTTTATTTAAATATGTTATAATTGTTTTAATTTAATTGCTGATCTTTTTAAAAATGATGGGAAATACGGCTTCCCTCCATGGAAAATTCCCCTCCATGCCCAAAATGTCTCCAAGTAAAGTTTTTTCCACGTAAAATTCCCAGGAAATTTTCCCCAAAAATTTTCCATCCTCGCTGATAATCCTCTGAAAATATTTTTGCAGATGCTTCCAACTGATAAATTCTCCCTAGCATACTTTTATTTGGAAAAGAGACTTTAATATCTGGTTATTATTCAAGTCACGCCGAAAATCACCTCCTCCCTCCGTGAAAATTTTTTCCTGGAAATCCTCAATCCCAAGTGGAAAGTTGCTCTCGCGAAAGATTACCCCGTGGAGAATTTTACCCACAGATTTCTCCCATGGAGAATTTTTCTCGAGGAAAATTACACCCCCACCCCAGAAATATCCTCCAGACTCGCTGAAAATATCCTCCAATCTTGCTGAAAATTTCCGTGGAACGTACACATATATAAAATTGAGTCGGCAAAGACAAATTATGACAACTATAAAGAATTTCCTATAGGAACTCGGGCAAGTTCCCTGTGAAATTCTGGCATGTTACCGTGTAAAATCCCCCCTAGTAGAAAATGTCTCCCCACCCCAAAAAGGTGAAAATCTATATTAAGTAGAAAGGGAAAAGATTATTCTTCATGGAGCCACACTCATTTTCATCTGTCATTGTAAGGAAAACTCTAAGAGTAGTATTACTTCTCATAGTACAAAAACAAATGTAGCATGTTTGTGTGTTTTAGTTTTTTGTTGAAATTTAAGGGAAGGAAAACTATCTTAACACAACACAACCCTGCTCCAACCAAAAATATTTAGTAATTTTTGTATTTTCTGTTTTTTTTTTTAATTGACGTCATAAAAAATATCCACTATCTTGGTTTTTAAGTGTATTTGCGAAATTGATTTTAAACTGTGACTCTAGTCGCATTTTAGTTGTACAAAACTCTTTATATTTGCGAAGAAACTTTTACTGCCTTTGAATTTTACCTTATCAATTAACTCTCAAAATCACATGAAACTAAACTAACATTAGATAAATTATTGATAAAAAAATTAATATTGCATGTAAGCCACAGGACAGCATTTGTATATGCTATATGTTTTATAGTGACAGAGAAAACAGTAATTGTGATTTTGTTAGTGCGCTTTCACTTTTACGGTGGTGGACACATGTCTGACCCTCGATAGAAAGAAACAAAATACGAAATTTTTTTTTTTAGAATTATAGGTTCTCACTATCTAGCTCCTCCTTACACGCAAACTCTGAGCGCAAGAAGGAAAATATTTTTCAATTAGGTGCAATTTTTAAATAAAGATGAGTGAAAATAAATGACCTAACTATAAAAAACATAGGAGCGACCCGGCTCAATAGTAAACGAAACTCTAAAAAACGGAATTTTGATTCTAAAAGATACATTAAAAGAATTGGATTTTTAAGTTGATTTTAAATATATAAGTTTCATCGAATTTAGTCATGCTCATCAAAAGGTACGAACCTGAGAAAATTTTCCTTATTTTGAAAAATAGGGGGAAACACCCCCTAAAAGTCATAGAATCTTAACGAAAATCACACCATTGCATTCAACGTATCAGAGAATCCTGTTGTATAAGTTTCAAGCTCTTATGTACAAAAAGGTGGAACTTCATATTTTTTGCCAGAAGACTGATCACGGGTGTGTGTTTATTAGTTTTTTTGTTTTTTTTCCAGGGGTCATCGTATCGACCAAGTGGTCCTAGAATGTCGCAAGAGGGCTCATTCTGATGGAAATGAAAAGTTCTAGAGCCCTTTTTAAGTGAACTAAAAGATTGGAAGGCACCTAGGCCCCCTCCCACGCTATTTTTCTCAAAAATGACGGATCAAAATTTTGAAATACCTATTTTGTTCAGCATAGTCGAAAAACATAATAACTATGTCTTTGCGGTTGTCCCCGAGGAGGGGCTGCAAGTTACAAACTTTGACCAGTGTTCACATACAGTAATGGTTATTGGGAAGTGTACAGACGTTTTCAGGGGGATTTTTTTTTGGTTCAGGCGGGGGTTGAGGGGAGGGAGCTATGTGGGAGGATATTTCCTTGGAGGAATATGTTTCAGAAGAAGAGAAATTCAATGAAGGGGGGGGGGGATTTTCTAGCATTATTAAAAAAAAATGAAAAAATAAATAAGTAAAATTTTTCAACTGAAAGTAAGGAGCAGCATTAAAACTTAAAACAAACAGAGATCATTACGCATATGATGGGTTCTTCTCCTCCTAAATACCTCGCTCTCTATGCTAAAGTATTTTTAGCAATTTCAACTGTTCTACGGCCTTTCTGATTCTGGGGTCATTCTTAAAGAATTGGAACAAAATTTAAGCTTTAGTGTAAAGAGCGAGGTATTAACGAGGGGACAAACCCCTTCATATACATAACAAAAACATACGAATATAGAAGTTTGTTACTTAAGGTAATTCTTAAGTTACGTATAATTTTTACTAATAAAAACGTTTGTTAAAAATTAAAAGTTCTAGTTGCCGTTTTAAGTAACTGAAAAATTAGAGGGTAACTAGGCCTCCACCCCCACCCTTTTTTTCAGAATCGTCTGATCAGAACTAAGAGAAAGCCATTTAGCAAAAAAAATTAGAAAATTTTATTTTAATAATCAAACAGTTCGTGGTAACGAACTGTAGTAAGGAGCGATCCGGCTCAATAGTAACCAAAACTCTAAAAAATTGAATTTTGATATCAATAGCTACATCAAAAGAATCGCATTTTAATGCTGATTTTAAATATATAAGTTTCATCAAGTTTAGTCTTACCCATCAAAAGTTACGAGCCTGGGAAAATTTGCCTTATTTAGGAAAATAGGGGAAAACACCCCCTAAAAGTCGTAGGATCTTAACGAAAATGACACCATCAGATTCAGCGTATCAGAGAACCCTAGTGTAGAAGTTTCAAGCTCCTATCTACAAAAATGTGGAATTTTGCATTTTTTGCCAGAAGACAAATCACGGGTGCGTGTTTATTTGTTTGTTTTTTTTTTGTTTTTTTTTTTTTTTTCCCCAGGGGTCATCGTATCGACCAAGTGGTCCTAGAATGTCGCAAGAGGGCTCATTCTAACGGAAATGAAAAGTTCTAGTGCCCTTTTTAAGTGACAAAAAAAATTGGAGGGCATCTAGGCCCCCTCCCACGCTCATTTTTTCCCCAAAGTCAACGGATCAAAATTTTGAGATAGCCATTTTGTTCAGCATAGTCGAAAATCATAATAACTATGTATTTGGGGGTGACTTACTCCCCCACAGTTCCTGGGGGAGGGGCTGCAAGTTACAAACTTCAACCAGTTTTTACATATAATAATGGTTATTGGGAAGTGTACAGACGTTTTCAGGGGGATTTTTTTGGTTTTGGGGGTAGGGTTGAGGGAGGGGGCTATGTGGGAGTATCTTTCCTTGGAGAAATATGCCATGGGGGAAAATGCCATGGGGGGCAGGACGAATCTGGTCACGTTAGAAAAAACGTCAAATTCAGAGCTTAATATACAATGCTGGGTGTTCGGAGCCTCTCTATTATGGAGTATAATTTGAAAATAACACAACTATACGAGCGATAAAACATATATACCACAACCATAACTCAACTAACGAAAGAACTGCTAAGAGATAACACAACTATAAAGCGAAAACAGGTGAAAACTAACGGGAAAATAAACGAACTAAGAGGTGGAAGGGGCCCAGAGAAAAAATATAATCATTTTTCAATTTTGAGCCTAACTTCCGCAAAGGAGTAATAATGTCAGAAGCCCCGAAATACCGAATTATTTTCTTTTCAAACAGTTCGTGGTAAAGAACTGTAGTAAGGGGTGACCCGGCTCAATAGTCAACGGAACTCTAAAAAACGGAATTTTGATGCTAAAAGATACATCAAAAGAATCGAATTTTCACGCTGATTCTAAATATATCAGTTCCAATTAATTTAGTCTTTGTCATCAAAAGTTACGAGCCTGAGAAAATTTGCCCTATTTTGGAAAAAAGGGGGAAACATCCCCTAAAAGTCATAGAATCTTAACGAAAATCACACTATCGCATTCGGCATAGCAGAGAACTCAATAGCAAAAATTTCAAGCTCCTATCTAAAAAAATGTGGAATTTCATATTTTTTGCCAGAAGACAAATCACGGGTGCGTGTTTATTTGTTTGTTTGTTGTTGTTTTTTTCTTTTCCCCAGGGGTCATCGTATCGACCAGGTGGTCTTAGAGTGTCGCAAGAGGGCTCATTCTTACGGAAATGAAAAGTTCTAGTGCCCTTTTAAGTGATAAAAAAATTGGAGGGCAAATAGGCCCCCTCCCACGCTAATTTTTTTCCAAAAGTCAACAGATTAAAATTTTAAGATAGTCATTTTGTTCCGCATAGTCGAAAACCATAATAACTATGTCTTTGGGAATGACTTACTCCCCCACAATTCCTGGGGGAGGGGCTGCAAGTTACAAACTTTGACCAGTGTTTACATATAGTAATGGTTATTGGGAAGTGTACAGACGTTTTAGCCAAAAAAAAATTAATATACTAATTTCATTTCAATAATTTATGTGCGGAGAGCCAAAATCAAACATGCATTAATTCAAAAACGTTCAGAAATTAAATAAAAAAAAACTAGTTTTTTTAACTGAAAGTAAGGAGCGACATTAAAACTTAAAACGAACAGAAATTACTCCGTATATGAAATGGGTTGTCCCCTCCGCAGTCCCTCGCTCTTTACGCTAAAGTTTGACTCTTTGCCACAATTCTACTTTTTAAAACAATTAAAAACTTTAGCGTAAAGAGCGAGGGACTGCGGAGGGGACAACCCATTTCATATACGGAGTAATTTCTGTTCGTTTTAAGTTTTAATGTCGCTCCTTACTTTCAGTTAAAAAAACTAGTTTTTTTTTATTTAATTTATGTGCAGAGAGCCAAAATCAGACATGCATTAATTCAAAAACTTCAAAAATTAAATAAAAAAACTACTTTTTTTTAATTGAAAGTAAGGAGCGACATTAAAACTTAAAACGAACAGAAACTACTCCATGTGTGAAAAGGGCTGTTCCCTTCTCAACACCTCGCTCTTTACGCTAAACATTTTTACTGTTTAACAAAGTAGAATTGAGAGAAGGAGTCAAACTTTAGCGTAAAGAGCGGGGCATTGAGAAGGGAACAGCCCGGGGGGACACTGAATAATTTCTGTTCGTTTTAAGTTTTAATGTCGCTCCTTACTTTCAGTAGAAAAAAAAAACTAGTTTTCTTTATTTAATAATGAATAAAGTCTTAGATAATTTCGAATACATTAGTGCCTTTCTATGACGATAAATAAAAGTTTAAAAAGGGTTACAATCCTTTTAATAGACAGTGATAAATTTCCGAAGAAATCTTGGTCACTTATGCTGCAACTGTTATCAGTAGTAATACTAGTATAAACACCTAGAACCTTTTCACAATTGAAAAATGTTAGAAAGAGTAGAAAGATAATAAGTCTGTGATGATAGTGGTCACGTATGGTTTTGAAGCGTGGACCCTCCGAAATTTTGGAGGAGGTTCTGCTAGTTGTTTTCCAGGGACAGTATCTAATACAGATAGTTTTGGATACCCGACCAGTTGACTATATCTCAAACAGTAAGCTGTACAAAAAATACGGTTCTATCCTGCTTTCTCGAGTTATAATGAGAGAAAGGATAAGATAGCCAGGATACATTTTGTGGATGAAGGATGGCAAATTGTCAAAGATTGCCATTGTTGGCCAACTGTCTTAAACCAAACGTAAAGCAGGTCGTCTCCGAATGGGGTCGGAGGATGTTGTAAGGAATTTTTTTTTAAGAAACAGAACCTTCTTGTTAGGGTGTAAAGTAAGTCTTTAAGGTGTATCTGCGGATGAAGGATGGTAGATTGCCAAAGATTGTCCTTGTTCACCAGCCGTCTTGAACCAGGTCGTCCCTAAATGACGTGGGAGTATGTTATAAGAAAAATCTTAAAGGAAATAGGAACTTTTTGGTAGGGTGTTAAGAGGGAGACTTTGAAAAGATTAGGATGGACAAGGAGCGTTCGTACCTGTGTTTTTTGGGGAATTTATCACTGTCCATTAAAAAGATTTTATCCGTACTTGCACTTTTATTTATCGCTACAGTCTTGCTAATAAGACTACGACTAATGGTGAGACCTAGAGCAAACATATATTAAATAAGTTAATCAAGTCAAAATTAAAATAGACAGAAGAGTTAGGGGGGGGGGGTGTATTACTAACCTTTCTTATGAGCACTTTGAAATAAGACCTCTTGTCTACAACACTCATCCGTACGTGTGTAACATTTCACAGGAAACTTGAGAAGGTGGCATCACTGTTTATAATACAGGCTGCAAAGACCGGGAGTAATGAAATTTGTGAACCGGGTCGTCTTAGAGTAGTTCTGAAATAATAAAACAAAAATTTTGCTATTGCTAGATTTGTTTCTTTTGTCGAAATTCTAGGTTATATTGACTTTCCGCTTATTCTTTCTTCTTTAAATATTCTATGGAAATACACGTTAATTCTCAAATCAGCAAAATGTTTAAAAAACCGAAAAAAAAACGAAAAATCTTTCTAATGGCGATTATACATGTTGTTTCCTATGCTACTCAAAACAAACAGCTGTTGCTACTACTACTACAAACTCACCGCAGCACAGAGGCGGCAGAGGCCAACACATCTTTACATTTCATTCGGTTAAATAAAGAACGTGAAAATACTGATGTGATATATACTTAAATCTCAATCACGGTCGGTAAATGCAGTGGTTTTACCGACTCGTGAAGTGATTTTACGGATGGTGCCACATTTTTTTTTCCTTCGGCTAAATAAAGAACATACAAATACTGACAGGGTATCTACTGAAATCTAAACTTAGGTCGGTAAATACAGCTGTTTTACCGGTAACACTTTGGTGAATACTCCTGTTGTAAATACTTCTGTTGCGAATTTACGGAAATGATCAATATTATACCCGTTTATTCCCTATATTTTCATTTGTTAAATTGTCTGACTTTACGGACGGTTCCAAGTTCTTACATTCGATTAAATAAAATTCGGTTTAATAAAGGAGATGAAAACCATGAAATGAAGTGTCTCGATCTTGGTTGGTAAGCTTAGAGTTTGTGCCAACTCCTGCAGTAACTTTACGGACAGCACCCGATTTCCCATTCAATTAAATAAAAAGCAAAAAAAAATGACATGACATCTATGACATTTATCAAAATCTCAATTTCGGTTGATAAACAGGAGCGTAGCTCCTGCTTCTTTGTTGTGAGGCAAAAAGGGTGCACATTCAGAGAGTCAAGGGGTGGGGGTTACAGGCTATAATATTTTTTCTCAAAATTATTGAGGGGGACAACTACACCCCTTCCCCCCCCCAAAAAAAAAGACACCACGTTCGATAAATTCAACAATTTTAAACACTCACACCCTGCTTTGTGCAAGCAAAAAATATACTGATGGTGTCACAAATTTCTCTTCGGTTAAATAAAAAAAAAAAAATGAAAATGAAAATACTGACATGGTATCTTCCGAAATTCTGATCTCAGTGGGTAAATACGGTGGTATTTCTGACTTGAAATAATGGCTGAAAACCTCAATCAGTACCAACTAGTATTACTTACTCGCAAGGTGGCAAGGTTGCAGTCACGCTTTATAACAGGTTTGGTGGTTGCTAGATTAGGAGCTGTGATCGATTAAACGATCAATGCCCATCCATGGGACCTACATATCGATTTTATATTTCACAAATAGCTACAGCTGGATGAATGATCTCAAGTGCAAAAGAATAGGTTAATAAAAGGGATATATCGAGTTTAAGATTGAATCAAGGAAAAATAAAGCCTTGGGGTGCATGAAAATAATAGGATTTTCTTGTAAATAGTTCAATACCATTTTTTACAAAAATCGTTTTTTACTTTTTGAAAACCCTTTTTGACAAAAATGGATTTTAGGTGCCTATCAGGCTGTCACAAGAGCAGCCAAAAGAATAAAATTAGCTATTTGTTAATACCGAAAAGCATATAAAAGTCTTAGGTGTAAGCAAAGAGGTGCATATGTATAAAGACGAAAGAGATGCTTATCAGAGTGTTCATTTGACAATCTAACTGTAAATAATAAATACCCTATATTTTACTGTGTAATGAACAATAAACTTCTTTTAATCTACTCTTACACGTACTTTTTAGTTTTCTGCAATTTAATTTGGACCAGTTTTCTAGGACCTGCCTTCCACATGAATGAAACTTGTCTGCCCTATGCTGTTCTCGAATGGTAAACAAGCAAAGAATTGCCAAAACATGGCCATACCAATGAACTCTGAAATCTCTATGCAACTTTATAACCCAAATGGGAGGATGTACTGGCTGTACCAAGCCTGGGGACAGACTGATATCACTTATGATACCCTAAGTACCACTGAAACCAATAGAAGATTTTTGGTAATAGGGGGAGATCTGGAACAATTTTTGTTTTTTTGGGGGAGGGGGCGGGGAGGCAGTATGAAAAGGCTGTCAATGAGCAAAATCTTGGGTGGGGCAGCTTTACAAAGGTGCCAACAATCGACCAATTTATTCTAAAAAAAAGACTAGGATCAGAGAAAACCCAAAATAAGAGGGCAACATAAAAAAGCCTGGGGGGCCCAGAGTCCCCCCGGGTCCTCTGTATCCGCTGGTGTAAGTAAACGTCTAAAAAAAGAAAGAGATGGAAATAGAAATACATAATTTTCATAAAATATAGTGTAAAATTAGGGTAAAATCAAAAAGGTAATACAGCGTAAGATTGGGTTAACAAAGCCATTAAAAGAATAGACAAAATTGATACTTTTATGTATGACCTTGAGCGATCAATGTTCCCATGGAGGAGGGGATGGGGGTGTGGGTAGGATGCAGTTATTATATTTGACAGTTGTATTTATGAAAAAAAAATTTGGTAGATCTTTTTCAATTCTTGTCCTATAGCCTACTATAGGCTGTCCATTTTCAAATTTGCGAAAGTTTACTAACAAAGCAACCCTTAATTGAAAATAGTTTCAACACTTTCTTGACTCTAAGAGTTGTGCTTAAAATTAAGTCTAGCATTGGAAAGTAATAGAATAAAGCTAGGAGTATAGGTAAAGCTATAAGGAAGAGCTTAACTGAACATTATTTTGTCCACGAATTTGTGAGAAAAAAAATTTAATTTAAATAAAATGCTCGGTGATGGCACGCCACTGGCGTGCTAAAATTTTTGCGTTATGTCGCCAAAAACTGATCGGTGGTACACCGTTAACTCGTTGGCGTTTGTTCTATTTTCAGTTTTTTTTTTGTTGTTTTTTTTTTATTCCGAAGACTAAATTGACAAGGCCGTTTCCGGTGGGAAGGGACAGGGGATGCTAACCCTTCCCAAATTTCTGTCCGGCTCGTTAAAACATAGCAAATATCAATATAAATAATTTTGACGCGTTTTTTAAGTTTTTTTTAAACTTCCCATCTTCTTAACAAAATCATGGATACGTTTTTGTAAATTGTTGTAAGTTCTTTTCGGAAAGCCTTCAAAGCAAGAGTTTTCTGGGTTTATAATTCCTTTTCATAAGCAAATAACCAAATATTTGGTTACCGTAACCAAATATCGGACAAAATAAACACGGCCTATCTGATTTAGGGATCATTCTTAAAGAATTGGGACAAAACTTCAGATCTATCGCAAAGAGCGAGGTGTTAACGAGGGGACAAACCCCCTCATATACGTAATAAAAATATAAGGATATAAAAGTTTGTTACGTAAGTTAATTCTTAAGTTACGTATATTTTTTACTAATAAAAACGTTCGTTAAATATTAAAAGTTCTAGTTGCCTTTTAAGTAACCGAAAAATCGGAGGGCAACTAGACCTCCTTCCCCACCCCTTATTTCTCAAAATCGTCTGATCAAAACTAAGAGAAAGCCATTTAGCCAAAAAAAGAATTAATATGCAAATTTTATTTTAATAAATTATCTGCGGAGAGTCAAAATCAGACATGCATTAATTCAAAAACGTTCAGAAATTAAATAAAAAACTAGTTTTTTTAACTGAAAGTAAGGAGCGACATTAAAACTTAAAACGAACAGAAATTACTCCGTATATGAAATGGGTTGTCCCCTCGGCAATCCCTCTCTCTTTACGCTAAAGTTTGACTCTTTGTCACTGTTCTACTTTTTAAAACAGTAAAAGACTTTAGCGCAAAGAGCGAGGCGTTGACGAGGGGACAACCCATTTTATATACTGAGTAATTTCTGTTCGTTTTAAGTTTTAATGTCGCTCCTTACTTTCAGTTAAGAAAACTAGTCTTTTTTATTTATTTAATTGCACACAAAGATTAAGTGAATCACTACCGGCCGATGTAATTTTCATCCCAAAAATGATTTTCTCTACTTCATCACGGAGAATGGGTTTCATATACATAGGAATATCAATTGGAATCCTCATAAGAAAAAAAAACTCCAAAGGAGGGTCTTTACGCTAATGTTTAACTTTTTCTCACAACTGTACTTTTTAAAACAATACAAACTTTACCATAAAGAGCAGGGCGTTGAGGAGGAGACAGTCCCTTTCATATAGGGAACAATGTCTGTTCGTTTTAAGTTTTAATGTCGCTCCTTATTTTCAGTTAAAAAAGAAATTGTTTTTTTTATTTAATCATCCGTAAGATCGACCAAATTATTCCAATCGATTTCTGCAATTGCCTGTTTAAGCTTTTGAAGGCTACTCTGGCTAAATACGGGCATTGGACTCTTTGGAATTATTAGTGCTGGCTTTGGGGGAATACAAACCTCAAGTTTTGTTGAAATCCCAAAATGATCTGATACATCTATAATAATAACTCTTGGAGCTGATAAATCCAAATTTGAAAAAAAAAAAATATTATCAATAAGCTTCGATGATGAGGTGATGACTCGTTTGCATATATTAATATTAGAAAATAAACCATATGACATACAACGCTGCAAAAAATCCATAGAAAGGTTCATATCGAGCCCCTGAAGGTCAATATTAAAATCCCCGAGCATCATAAATTAGATGTGAACCAGCTGGTAGTTTCTAAAGCTGCTTATCCAAAAGATCCATATAGATTGGTATGGAGTCAGATGGCAGCCTCTATCGTGCAATAAGAAATACATCTTTGTTTCAGCCTAAGCTGAAGAATAGATGGTTCAAATAACATTTCCTGATATACAACTAGGTAATTTCTTACCAGAACCACAATATCACTTCGAATATATGCTAAATTTCTCGAGGTTGTCTAAACTGTCCATTCCTATTCTAAAATTTGTATCCTGAAATTTGTAAGAGTAATTCTGAAAATTGCTGAGTTGTGGTCGCTCAGCCAGGTTTCAGTAAGACCGATGACCTGAAAAACAAAAAGTTCCCATATTTCATTAAAAAATTAAACGAAGAATTTAGCCTTTGACAATTAAGGTGGAAGACTTTGAGGCCCCTCGCATTATCATACTCAGATTGAATTCCATCTTTAAACAAACATTTCGCACTAATAGATTTAAATTGCCTTGCTATCTTTATTGCCTGCTGTTTTTATTTAGATAACCCCGATGGCTACTCCGTAAACATACCTCCAAAATCTACATTAGAAGCTTCCAGATTATTAAGAGAGCTAATGCTGCGGGAATCGTGATCATAATTATTCATTGTCATTAAATTTACAATAAACCTCGGTACATGGTTTCAATAATAATAAAGATAACAAAAAGACACAATAAATAAAAACAAAATAATCGATTTCAGAACACTAATAAGAAAAAGCACAGGCCATGAAAATATTGCCTGTAACACGTTCATCTGTCAAGCTCCTAACAGAACGGCTCACAACTGTGTAATTCACACAAACCCTAGATCATAAGATCACTCAAAAACTAATATAACAAAGCTTCAATAAGACTTAATCAACCAAAATACACAAATTATGTTATCAAGAGACTCTTTGCATTATACCATGGCGCTTTTCCTACAGTGTTTTTTTTTTTCAAAAATAACAGAAGGTAAGGAAGAGGGTGCCCAGTATTCTACTCTCTTTTCCACTAGACATTTACAGATACCTTGGAGTTCCTTGCGCACAATGCACAACTGAGGACCAAAGGTGTTTGACAACGAAAGGACTTCTCAATTATTAACCTAAGAGTGAAAAATTGGTCGACACATTCTCTACCTTTTCTAAGACCGCACTGTTCTTTCCTTAAAACTTTGTCTACAGCATCTCTCAATCTTAAAAGTGTCATATTGCTAAGTAATTGGCTACCTACGGATACCAAACTAATGCCTCGATAATTACGACACTAACTCTTGTCACCTTTCTTATACAGTGGTTTACTTAAGGTTTTCCTAAAATGTTTAGGTACTTCCCCTTTTTCAAAAATCATATCCATAATCTTCAGTAGCTTATTTCTAACATTCTTCCTCACAAAACAAATCTTCCTTCACATCCAAGGTATCATAAAATTTTTCATTTTTATCTATATCTTTTCCTGCGATTGTATATCAGTTTAGCACATTCTCAAAATGTTCCACCCATCTTTCTTTAACTTTTTCCTTATCACTACTTGTGGCCCCATTCCTATCTTTAACTGGGACTAGTCTGGACTGACTACTCCCTTTCAATTTATTAACATGCCAGTATAATATTTCACTATAATGCCGTCTAGCTGCATCTTCCAGATCCTCAGCAATTTTATCCATGGCCTCCAGTTCACATCTCCTTAGTTCATATTTTAATGCTTTCTCAGCTTTCTTTACATTCCTTTTGTTTTCATACGATTTATCACTCAGATAATTCTTGTACAAACCCACTCTACTCTCTATTAAACCTAAACCTTTTTACTAATATTCCTAGTTGCAGTCTTAGCACTCTTCCCCAAGACACCATCTGCAACTTCCCAATTTGTTTTTCTGAAATTATTCCATCCATCTTCCACATTGTCAAATTTTAAACTCTCCAGGACTTTAATAATATTCTCAACATTTGACCTCTGACAATCAGCGAGAACACTACCATCAGAATTAATTGTGGAGTTCATCATGAGGTCCGATGATTCAGGTTCAATTCAATTACGTTTACCTGTGCCTTTCTTTCTCATAATTACGGAATGAAAATAAGACTATTCGCCTACCTTAATATGAACTTATTTTTTACCCACGCTAGTTCACAGCGTGCAATTTACTAATGCCGTTAAAAGGGCCCGGTTAACACCCAAATCAGGAACTTCCTTAAAATAGAAATCCCTGGCCAAAAAATATACAATACAGGAAACTCCTTCTTATCCAACTATCAATTAAAGTTATTTCGTTCTACCAGGAGTATTCGGAATCACAAAATTACATTGATTTCGCTGCGTTAGGTTAAATGCAGTCAAATAAGTTCACTCATTGACTGCTGAATGAGAACCGAAGGAGAGAAGCAAGGTGTTGGGAAGGAGTCAGTCCCCTTTATAAGCAGAGTAATTTATATTTGTTTTAAGCTTTAATCTTGCTCCCTACTTTAGTTGAAAATCCTTTCTGTTTGTTTAATGACATTTCATGAAACTGTAAAGTTTTTTGAATACAATAGCCTACTTTTGGTAACGCTGAAAAAACGATCAATGTTTCAATGACATCTGTTGAATTTTTATGGGTAATCAAACAGTTCGTGGTAACGAACTGAAATTAAGGAGCGACCTGGGTCAATAGTAACCAAAACTGTAAAAAACAGAATGTTGGTACTAATCGATATACCAAAAGAATTAGCTTTTTTCTTATTCATCAATAGCTACGGGCCTGAGCAAATTTGTCTGATTTTCAAAAAAGTGGGGAAAGACCCCCTTTGAAGTCATTAAATTTGAATGAAAATCACCTCATTAGGTTCAGCGTATAAAAGAACCCTGCTGTAGACGTTTCAAGCTCATATCCGCAAAAATGTGGAATTTGTTATTTTGCCAGAAGAAAGATCACGGATGCGTGTTTATTTGTTTTTCCCCCGGGGTGATATTATCGACCCAGTGGTCCGAGAACGTTGGGAGAGGGCTTATTCTAACGGAAATGAAAAGCTTTTGTGCCATTTTTAAGTGACCAAGAAAATTGGAGGGTGACTAGGCCCTCTTCCACGTCCCTTGTTCCCAAAATCGTCTGATCAAAATTTTGAGATACCGTTTTTGTTCAGCATAGTTGAAAAGCCCAATAACTATGTCTTTGGTGACACATTGACTCCCCCAAGCCCATGGGGAAAGGTTTTTAAGTTATAAAATTTGCCCACTGTTTTATTTATTATTTGGAAGCATGCACACGTTTTTTGGGTGGGAAGAAGAGGACAAATTTTCTGCTGGGAGGATTTTGCACGTGGAGAAATTTCCATGGAGAAGACAGTTCCGGGGGTTGAACCTTCAGGGGAAATTGTACACTGGGTGAATTTCCCAGAATTCTTATACGAAATTTCTTTATATGTCTTTCTTTCTCTTTACCGATTCAATTTCACGCGTAGAGACGTTAAAGGTAATTGTTCAGGGTAAAGTTTTGCCAGGATTGAATTTTCCAGAGAATATTCCTGTGGGGAGAAGGATTTTGCCATGGATGTAAAACCAGGTATCCTGGCGTTATTTCGAAAACGATCAGAAACTAAATAAAAAACAAGTTTTTTCAACTGAAAGCAAGGAGCAACATTAAAACTTAAAGCGAACAGAAATTATTACGTATATGAGGGGGGTTTTCCCCTCCTCAACAACTCACTCTTCAAACTAACATTTGAATTTTGTCCCAATTCTTTAAAAACGACTCCCGAAAAAAAGGGTCGTTTAATTAGAATAATAAGTAACTTTTTTTAAATACCGAAAGCTGTAGCTTGAAGAGCGAGGTGTTGAGGAAAGGGGCAACACTCCTCATACACGTAATAATTTCTGTTCAATTTAGGTTTTAATGTTGCTCCTTATTTTCAGTGGAAAAAAACTTGTTTTTCTTATCTAATAAAGCTTAGAGGCAAACATTTTTCTTAATACAAAGGAAAAACAATATCAATTAAAGAGTATTTAAAAATGAAAAAGTAAGTATTTACAAAAAATACGCAAAAGAGTAGCCTACTAACAAAAACTAGATATAAACTCCCATCATTCAGTTCTGTTGAGCAGTGCCAAAATTTTGGACGGGTATTTTTTAACAATATTAACAGTTTTGAACTTTGTTATAAACAACAAAATTTTAATACCTTTAAACTTAGTGTTTATACAAAAGTAACGGATTATCAAAATAGTTTGTTCAAAATAAAATGTTGAAACTAAGATTAACAAAACAAATAAAATTTTTAATTTAATATTTTTAATTTAAATTTGAATGCCAAAAACCTATTTATTTAACTTCTATACTTCATAACTGTACAAAACTAAATCATTCCTGAAAAAAAAAAATGATAATAAAACACAAAAAAAGTATCTGTTAATGGGGAAAGTACGGAAATTTCCAGGATTCCGTTAATGGGAAACATTTCTGCTTACAGTAGCTTCAAATATCAGCTCATGAGTACTTTTGCAATGCAAGCAAAAGTTTACGGCATATTTTTATCGAAATTGCCCCTTATTAAGTTTTTTCCTTTATATTTTCTATAATTATACGAACTTATTTGTGTAATAATAACTGCGCCAATTACTAATAAAAAAAAAATGCATGCACCATAAAAAGCTGATTCTTTGATTGAATGTTATCAATAGTTCGGCTCTTGTACTTTTGCTATTGATAAGGATTGTTATTTACCTACAATTCATTGCTATGAAAAATTTGATTGTTTTTGTTACTCCAGCCAAGCCATATAAAAAAGATGTCTGTGGAAAACTGGAAAGCGGTCACTCAGTCACAAATTAGAACTGATATTTTCCTTGTTAATGGTCAAAATCTATTGATAGGTAGCCAACAATGGAGCAGCTCAAGTATTTTCCATGGTATATCAATATTCTGCTCTCTTTCCTTTGGTTTTTATTTTCCGGTCCCAAACTTCCGGGGGAGTATGCCCCCCTGTACCCCCTGCCAGCACCCATAGTTTATCCAATCCCACACTTTTAGATGTCACTCAATTCGCAACGATTTCAAAAATAATATTTGGTTGTTTTTAAGACATCACCTTCTGAAAACTTCAGCGAAAATAGATGCAGCAAAACATCGTTTATATAATTAATCTAAAAAACTTTTTCCACAAGACGAGTTTTTCAGAGAAAATTAAAGAGCTCCATTAAGCCAAGAATGAGCAAAAATAAAGTCAAATAATTTTCCACGCGTAAAACTATCACAAATCCCAATCAAATAAATAAATGAAACTAAAAACGAACAGAAATCAAAATAAATAGCCGATTCAAACTCAAAATGAGAAAAAATTAACTTGAGGAGGGATGATAACCCCTATGTCTTGTAAAGACCAGAATACAATTTGCGCTTTACTGAAAAAAAAAACAAATAAAACCAAACAAATGACCGTGGATTGTCAGTTTAATTGACATTTACTGGCATTTTTTTTCTTAAGGTTTTGATAATTTTTCATTTATGAAAGCAAGAAAGGTGAAAACATTCAAACGCACTTTGTTTTCAGTAAAGCGCAAATTGTGTTCTGGTCATGACAAGACATAGCGGTTATCAGCCCTTTTATACTACATACCATGTAGTGGTCCCATGTAAAGTCCTGATATCCCTCACACCTCGTTTGCCTTGTTTGGTCCTACTTCGCTATTGGAAAACCTTTCTCAAAGACAGCAATGATATTGAAAATGAATCTGAGAAGAACTTACCACTGTAACTCAAATTAATACAGTTGTTGGGTACCTCAAGGATAATTCATCTCAACTCAAGGCACTAGTGGTGTCCCAAAGTAATACAGCAAACAAAATGTTTTTTACTGTGTCACTAATCGTCAATGTTAAAATGTCACTAATGGAACTCAAAGGAAATTTTATTTCATATTTTTGTTATCAAAGGAAATTTTTACCCCAGATTAGCCTTTGATTCAGGAGCCGATTAAGGAGGCTGGGGGTCTTTGGCCCCCCAAGATTTTTCTGGCGCCCTCATTCGCATTCCGTTCATTCTTCTGTTTTTACTCTTTTTTAAGCATACTTTTCAATTTGATCAATTATTCGTAGGTGATTTACCCAATTAACAACAAAAACCAATGCTTTCCTGTGAATGTAAAGAGCAAAGTTGAAACTTAAAACGAACAAAAATTATTTATCTTCAACTGGTTCGGAATATATATGTCAAATTTGCATAAAAATCTTCGATTGCTGCAAAGATTTTTCTACGAACATCGATTTTTTCTCTATTTCACGAAACCCTGTTGAAAATAAAAGTGGTATCTTTTAAAACGTTTCATAAACGTAGCATTATAGTTATATAGCTATTTGTCTGTTCACAACGACGTATTGAATTGTAGTCTTGTAGCTAAAAGTTCAAAATGGATAAAAATAAAAATTGTGGACACGAGCTTAGAATGGATAGGAGACGAAGAATGATTGCTGAATGTGCAAGGGGATCCGAGGATATTTCAGGATATTTTGGTAAAATGTCCAAAAATACTCGAATTTGAACGGTAAGTTTTGACTCATAATAAACCCCCTCCACCATCAAAATCCTAAATTTTAGTTTTGTGACAAATTAAAAAGCAAATGGCCCAATAAGGCTTTCATGTGAATACATTTCTCTATCTATTTATTTTAACTATATAGCTAGTTTGGTTGAAATTAGATGAATGAAAGAATTAAAAGCAATTTAGGCCAGGAGCAGATATATGAGGTCGGAGGGGGTGACCCTCCTCCTAAGACACTTCTAGCACACTTATTCTGTTCTTTTTTTTTAATCTTTTTTAAAATAAACTTTTTAATTTGGTGCCCGCCTCGAGTCAAATTGGCGACCTTGGTTCAGCAGCCCCCTTACCCAAGATTTTGCTCTTGATCTGTTAGAGATTCAGAGATGAAACTGCTCGCACGATCAGTTTACGAATCATTTCGTCATAAAATTATAAGATAAACCTCGTTCTCATGAAAAATTATATAATTAATTTTGCTTGCTAGATCTTCATCTTCAGAATGTGTTCTTTTCTTTTTTGACAGATTTGCTTTATTCTCTTTCTTGTGAGCCCGTCGATTTAGGGTATGGTGTCTTGGCTTCAATGATGGGGATATAACAAGGCAACTTACAGCATTAATTTATGTTAAGGATCATTTTTTCGAACTGCCCCTGTCCACTCCCCACTCAAAAAATATTTAATCTTAGTTTTGTGACTAATTAAATAGCGAATGGATCAATAGGGCTTTCGTGTGATTAATCTTTATCTATTTATTTTGACTATATAGCTAATTTGGTTGAAATTAGATGAATGAAAGAGTTAAAAAGAATCTAGGTCAGGAACGGATCCATGGGGTCTGGGGGGTGACCCTTCCCCCAAGATATTTCTGGCGCCCTTATTCTTTTCTTTTTTCTTTTTAGATAACTTCGAAGACCACACTGCCTTTCCATGACGAAAGTAAAACAGTTCAAAATAGGGATGAAACCTTTTTATTGACAGTGAATAGATATAAAATTATTTAACTGGATATTTCGAACACATATACAGTGTTCATTATCAGCAGTAAAACTCAGCATCATCAGCAGAGTTTTATTGCTGATGATGAACACTGTATATGTGTTCGAAATATCCAGTTAAATAATTTTATATCTATTCACTGTCAATAAAAAGGTTTCATCCCAATTTTGAACTGTTTTACTTTTTTAAAATAAAATTTTTAATTTGGTGCCCAACTCGAGTCACATTGGCGCTTTTGGTCCAGTGCCCCCCTTACCCAAGATTTTGATCTCTATCTGCTTGAGATTCAGACATGAAACTGCTCTCACGATCAGTTTACGAATCATTTCGTTATAAAATTATAAGATAATCCTAGTTTTCAGGAAACATTCTTCATATAATTAAACTTGCTTGCTAGATCTTCATCTTCGGATTGTGTTTTCTTTTTTTCATTTTTTGCCATATTTTTTTATTTTCTTCCTTTAGAGCCCATCGATTTAAGGTACGATTTCTGGGATTCATTGAAAGGGGTATGATGATGACGGGTCGCGGGAGGGAGAGATATCATAAAAGGGGTTTTGGGCAATGTTTTGGACATTTGAGTTTGCCAAGTGGGATTTGGGAGAGCTAATTCACGTGCCATATCTTATTGAGCTGTCTGACTGTAGTAAGATGCAGGGTAGAATACTATCTTCCTAACACGAAGTCCTAGTGGAATGACGCCTATGTTATCCGAACATAATTGGGAAGTTAGAAACTACCCAGATTGATAAGGTCGACGTAGGCTGGCTGATTCACAAGTATCAATTATCTCAAGCTCTATCGTCCCTGCAAGACGACTTGGAAGACTACTGAATTTTTATTGCCCTTGTTTCCCTCCCTTTCGTCATTGAATACCCTGATATTACCCCCCTATTTTGTTTATTATTACCAAGAAATTAAGGGGGATAAATAGATAATGACCATGTCAATGTCTGTCTCATCGTATATTATTTCGTCTTCCATAGCTACAATTTCTTTGATAGGAGCATATTCCTTGGGAACCATCTGCAAAACAGAAGTGATCGCCTGCTAAAAAGCATGTGGAAAATTTTAGGTCTGCGAAACACCCAAATTTTCCGGTTGGGAACACTTTTGGTTAACTGATACTGCATCCTTCTTTTTGTAGGTATTTTGGTGCAATTGTTTCATAGGTTTGAAGAGTGGTGATAATAGAACAACAAAACACTAAAACAAGAGGTGTCAGCCAATTGCCTTTCCTGATATTCCATTAGAAAAAGATAGCTTTCAAAAACTTTCTCTTTTCCATATTTCGAAAAAATCAAACAGTTCGTGGTAACGAACTGTAGTAAGGAGCGACCCGGCTCAATAGTAGCCAAAACTCTAAAAAATGGAATTTTGATACCAATAGTTACATCAAAAGAATTGCAGTTTAATGCTGATTTTAAATATATAAGTTTAATCAAGTTTAGCCTTACCCATCAAAAGTTACGAGCCTGAGAAAATTTGCCTTATTTTAGAAAATAGGGGGAAACACCCCCTAAAAGTCATAGAGTCTTAACGAAAATCACACCATCAGATTCAGAATATCAGAAAACTATACTGTAGAAGTTTCAAGCTCCTATCTACTATGGAATTTTGTAATTTCTTTGCCAGAAGGCAGATCACGGATGCGTGTTTATTTGTTTGTTTGTTTTTGTTTTGTTTTTTTTTCCCAGGGGTGATCGAATCGATCCAGTGGTCCTAAAATGTTGCGAGAGGGCTCATTATAACAGAAATGAAAAGTTCTAGTTCCCTTTTAAGTGACCAAAAAAATTGGAGGGCACCTAGGCCCCCTCCCACGCTAATTATTTTTCCAAAGTCAACAGATCAGAATTCTGAGATAGCCATTTTATTCAGCGTAGTCGAAAAACCTTACAACTATGTCTTTGGGGACCACTTACTCCCCCACAGTCCCCGTGGGAGGAGATACAAGTTACAAACTTTGACCAGTGCTTACATATAGTAATGGTTATTGGGAAGTGTACAGACGTTTTCAGAGGGATTTTATGTTTGGGGAAGGGGTTGAGAAGAGGGGGATATGGTGGGGGCTATGTTTGGGGAGCTTTCCATCGAGGAATTTGTCATGGGGAAGAAAATTTCCATGAAGGGAGCGCAGGACTTTCTAGCATTACTTAAAAAAAAACACAATGAAAAAATAAGTATGAAAAAGTTTTTTCAACTGGAAGTAAGGAGCAGCATTAACATTTAAAACAAACAGAAATTATTACGCATATGAGGGGCTCACCTCCTCCTAATACTTCGTTCTTTACGCTAAAGTATTTCTAGTAACTTCAACTATTTATTCTACGGCTTTTGTGATTCAGGGGTCATTCTGAACGAATTGGGACAAAATTTAAGCTTTAGTGTAAAGAGCGAGGTATTGACGAGGGGGTGAACCCCCTCATATATGTAATAAAAACATGAGAATACAAAAGTTCGTTACGTAAGCTAATTTATAAGTTACGTATATCTTTTACTAACAAAAACATTCGCAAAAAATAAAAAGTTCTAGTTTCCTTTTTAAGTTAAAAAATCAGAGGGCAACTAGGCTTCCTCCCCCACTCCTTTTTTTCTCAAAATCATTCGATCAAAACTATGAGAAAGCCATTTAGCCAAAAAAAAAAAAAAAAAAAAAATCCAAATTTGGTTTTAATTATTCCTCTGCGGAGAGCCGAAATCAAAACATGCATTGATTCAAAAACGTTCAGAAATTAAATAAAAAAACAAGTTTTTTAACTGAAAATAAGGAGCGACATTAAAACTTAAAAACGAACAGAAATTACTTCGTATATGAAAGGGACTGCTTCCTCATCAACGTCCTGCTCTTTACGCTAAAGTTTTTTACTGTTTTAAAAAGTAGAGTAGAGAGAAAGAGCCAAACTTTAGCGTAAAGAGCAGGACGTTGATGAGGAAGCAGCCCCTTTCATATACTAAGAAATTTCTGTTCGTTTTAAGTTTTAATGTCGCTCCTTACTTTCAGTTAAAAAAACTTGTTTTTTTTATTTAATTACAGTTTAAGGGTCGTTTAAAATTTGCCCTAGTTGCTACCGTGTTAGTCATAAAAATTTAAAGTAGGGTGTTCCCAGATGGGAACGCTGGACGCTACTGGGTTAAGTTAGAAATTATTAAAGCAGGTGTCTTAACAGCATTTTGGCCGTGTTTCGGCAAAACGCTCTAAAATGAGATAAGGTAGAACATCCAAAACCTTCCATTTCTGAAGTGAACAATATCATCACAAGAAAACGCTATATCTACTTAGGTTGTATTTTTAGAATATTTTTCTTAATTTTCACCGCTTAACGGGGAATTTTACAAAGAAAAAAGACCTAACTGGTTCTAACGATAAGAATACAGAATTGATCATTTAGGACTTGAACACTGGAGGTCAATATACTGATCAAACAGAATTAATGAAACCTTATAAATTCGTTTAGGTAAAAAGCTAACTCAGAAAATTAATTTTGCCTAGACACTGTCAATTTACTGTCGACGAGCGTTGAGAAAAATATAATTCATTTTTGGTCACCTACCGTCTCTAGTATTTTTTTTTAAGGGCTTTCTTTAACAAGAAAAAAGCAAAAAAAACATTTCAGATGCCTCAAGTCTGACGTTCCCCTCAGTTCAGGATGTTCATCCAAATTCAATGACTCCGAATATAACTTCAAGTTTGCCGTTACCCGTTGCCTCTAGTCAAACAGTTCGTGGTAACGAACTATTTGAGCGACCCGGCTCAATAGTAACCGAAACTCTAAAAAATGGAATTTTGATACCAATAGTTACATCAAAAGAATTGCATTTTAACGCTGATTTGAAATGTATAAATTTCATAAAGATCAGTTATACCCATCAAAAGTTACGAGCCTGAGAAAATTTGCTTTATTTTAGAAAATAGGGGAAACACCCCTCAAAAGTCATACGATCTTAACGAAAATCACACCATCAGATTCAGCGTATCAGAGAACCCTTTTGTAGATGTTTCAAGCCCGTATCTACAAAAATGTGGAATTTCACATTTTTTGCCAGAAGACAAATCACGGATGCGTGTTTATTTGTTTTTTTTTCCCAGGGGTGATCGTATTGACTCAGTGGTCCAGTAATGTTTTGAAAGGGCTCATTCTAACGGAAATTAAAAGCTCTAGTGCCCTTCTTAAGTGACCGAAAAAATTGGAGGGCACCTAGGCCCCCTCCCACGCTCATGTTTCCCCAAAGTCACCGGATCAAAATTCTGAGATTGCCATTTTATCTACCATAGTCGAGAAACCTAATAATTATGTCTTTAGGGACGACCTACTCCCCCGCAGTCCCCTTGGGAGGGGCTGCAAGTTACAAACTTTGACCTGTGTTTACATATAGTAATGGTTACTGGGAAGTGTAGAAACGTTTTCAGGGGGGATTTTTTTTGGTTGGGGGGGGGGGAGAGTTGAGGGGAGGGTTACGTGGGAGGATATTTCCATGGAGGAACTTCTCATTGGGGAAGAGACTTTCAATGGAGGGGGCGCAGGATTTTCTAGCATTATTTAAAAAAACCTTGAAAAAATAAATATGAAAAGTTTTTTCTACTGAAAGTGACGAGCAGCATTAAAATTGAAAACGAACAGACATTATAACGCATATGAGGGGTTTACCTCCTCGTAATACCTCCCTATTTACGCTAAAGTATTTTTTAGTAATTACGACTACTTATTCTACGGCCTTTGTGATTCATTGGCTATTCTTAAGGAATTGGGACAAAATTTAATGTTTAGTGTAAAGAACGAGGTAGCGACGAGGGGCGAGCCCCCTCATATGCGCAATAGAAACATACGAATACAGAAGTTCGCTACGTAAGTTAATTCGTAAGTTACGTATATTTTTTACTTACGAGAACGTTCGTAACAAATTTAAAGTTAATACTTTTTTAAGTAATCAAAAAATTGGAGGGCAACTAGGCCTCCTCCCTCGCTCCTTTTTTCTCAAAATCTTCCGATTAAAACTATGAAAAAGCCATTTAGCCAAAAAAAAAAATATGCAAATTTCGTTTTAATTATTTATGTGCGTAGAGCCAAGATCAAAACATACAGGAATTCAAAAACGTCCAGAAACTAAACAAAAAAAAAAATAAGTTTTTTAAATGAAAGTAAGGAGCGGCATTAAAACTTAAAACGAACAGAAACTACTCCGTATATGAAAGGGGCTTTTCCTCCTTTACGCTAAAGTTTTTAAACTGTTTTAAAAAGTAGAGTTAAGAGAAGGAGTCAAACTTTAGCGTAAAGAGCGGGGCATTGAGTAGAAAAAGCCCCTTTCATATACGGAGTAATTTCTGTTCGTTTTAAGTTTTAATGCCGCTCCTTACTTTCATTTAAAAAACTTGTTTTTTTTTTTTGTTTAATTCTCACACAGATTCGACTACAGAGACACTTTCTACCTACTCCACTAAGGACAACAAGCTGTCACTACCGACTTTTTCCCTCGATTCTGACACAGACGTTGAAGTGAAACTTTCTGATCAATCAACAGAAGGACTTCTGAAGGATCAACAGAAGGTTTCTTTGTCATTTTACATCAGCACCGACCAGATTCACACAAACGAACTGGTCCGACGAAAGCGTTCCCTATACCCCCCTCTATCATTACTCTCGAATCATATTGGGGCCCTTGGTCCAGTCCCCCCCCCCCAAGATTTTTCTCTAGATCCATCCCTGCTTTGATCTGCACTGTCTGTGACAGCAAGAGAGTTAAGGGAAACATTAAGGGATCATACAGCAAGTAAGACAAAGATCATAAATTATAAAGTGTGTTTGAGTTTGTTACTACTACTACTTTGTCTAAAAACTGGATGTAGTACTAAGCCACCTGAAGCTAACTCATTGGTAAAAGCTCTTTCTTTATTTCACTTTTCTTAGGCCCAAAAAAGCACAATTTTTGTTGTCTCATCTTTATCTAATCTGGAGTGTCCGGCCTCTCTCTTATACTTTGCGAATAGTTGAACTATTCCCTAGATCTATCAGAACTATATTAGCTGTACTATCCTTGGCCATTGAGAGGATATACCCGTGCCATTTGCAAATAAACTGAAAAATAGAAACCTAAAAATGCATGTTTCCAGTTCCCTGTCCCTTCCTTTGAAGGATTTTAAGACACTTGGAAATGGGTGGGCTTATAATTGCAGCTTTAAATATATTTTTGTGTGTTGTTATTACATAAAAGATTAAAAACTATCATAAATTAAATAAGTAAAAACATTTTTGTTCTCATGAAGTCAATAGACATGTTAAAGCGCTTACAGTAGATAAAATTATTGCAAATAGATGCCCCCCCCATTCTTTTCTCTTTAAATTGAAGTGGAACTTGTGCTTTTAGAATGCAACAAATATAGCCAGTAGATTTATTGGAAGTTTTTTATTTACCAATCACAGTCTGAAACATTTGAGCTGAATATCTTATTTCTTTTCAAGCAACCGCTCTGAAATGAGCTGTTTCATTCTCAAAGCCTTATGGTCAGTAGATAAAACTTTGCGGTTAAGAGTGAGGGGCTGAGTAGGGTGGTGACCCCTTGTTCATATTTAGGACAGTTTCTTTTCTTTTCAAGTTTAAACGCTGCTCTTTGCTTTCATGTAAATGAATTCTGCTTGAATTTAATATTCTGGATAGAGCAATGTGATTTTAAATTCTGTTCTCTCCGCATATCTGGTTAAACAGTTCGTGGTAACTGTAACGTGGTAACGTGATAACTGTTGAGCGACCCGGCTCAATAGTAAACGAAGCTCTAGAAAACGAAATTTTGATGCTAAGAGATACATCAAAAGAATCGGATTTTTATGCTGATTTTAAATATATAAGTTTTACCAAATTTAGTCTTTGTCATCAATAGTTACGAGCCTGAGAAAATTTGCCTTATTTTGGAAAATAAGAGGAAACACCCCCCGAAAATCACACCATTGCATTCAGCGTATCAGAGAACTTAATAGTAAAAATTTCAAGCTCCTATGGGCAAAAATGTGGAATTTCGTATTTTTTGCCAGAAGACAGATCAAGGGTGCGTGTTTAATTTTTTTTCCAGGGGTCATCGTATCGACCAAGTGGTCCTACAATGTTGCAAGAGGGCTCATTCTAACGGGAATGAAAATTTATAGTGTCCTTTTCAAGTGACCGAAAAAATTGGAGGGCACCTAGGCCCCCTCCCACGCTCATTTTTTTTACCAAAGTCAACGGATCAAAATTTTGAGATAGCCATTTTGTTCTACATAGTCGAAAACCATAATAAATATGTCTTTGGGGTGACTTACTCCCCCAGAGTTTCTGGGGGAGGGGCTGTAAGTTACAAACTTTGACCAGTGTTTACATACAGTAATGGTTATTGGAAAGTGTACAGATGTTTTCAGGGGGAATTTCTTGGTTTGGGGGCGGGGTTGAGGGGAGGGGCTATATGGGAGGATCTTTCCTTGGAGGAATATGTCATGGGGGATGAGAAATTCAATAAAAAGGGCGCGGGATTTTCTAGCATTACTATAAAAAACAATGAAAAAATAAATATGAAAAAGTTTTTTCAATTGAAATTTAGGAGTAGCACTAAAATTTAAAACGAACAGAGATTATTATGCATATGAGGGGCTCTAAGAATACTTTGGCATAAAGAGTGAGGTATTTAGGAGGAGATAAATACCTCGCTCTTTTTGCTAAAGTATTTTTAGTAATTTCAACTATTTATTCTACGGCCTTTCTGATTCAGGGGCCATTCTTAAAGAATTGGAACAAAACTTAAGATTTAGCGTAAAGAGCGAGGTATTAACGAGGGGACAAACCCCCTCATATACATAATAAAAATTTAAGAATATAAAAGTTTGTTACGTAAGTTAATTCTTAAGTTAAGTATATTTTTTTACTAATAAAAACGTTCGTTAAAAATTAAAAGTTCTAGTTGCCTTTTTAAGTAACCGAAAAATTGGAGGGCAACTAGGCCTCCCTCCCGACCCCTTACTTCTCAAAATCTGTTGATTTTGAAAATCTTTTCAAAATCTTTTTTTGGCTAAAGAAAGCCATTTAGCCAAAAAAAATCAATATGCAAATTTCCTTTTAATAATTCATGCGCGGAGAGCCAAAATCAAACATGCATTAATTCAAAAACGTTCAGAAATTAAATACAAAAACAGTTTTTTTTTAACTGAAAGTAAGGAGCGACATTAAAACTTAAAATGAACAGAAATTACTCCGTGTATGAAGTGGGTTGTCCCCTCCGCCATCCCTCGCTCTTTACGCTAAAGTTTGACTCTTTGCCACAGTTCTTCCTTTTAAAACAATTAAAAAGTTTAGCGTAAAGAGCGAGGGATTGCGGAGGGGACAACCCATTTCATATACGGAGTAATTTCTGTTCGTTTTAAGTTTTGACGTCGCTCCTTACTTTCAGTTAAAAAAAGCTATTTTTTTATTTAATTACCTAAAAAAGAACTGAAGAGAATTGTTTTGAGCTTCACATTTATCAAACAATCGATGCAGCCCTACCTAGCAATGTAGAGAAGAAGATATTCTGCAACTTATGTTGCTTAATATAAATTGATGCCTTTTCATGGTCAACAACTAGAAGGTTCTGAGAAGCAATTGTCTGAGCCTAAAGGAAAAATTGAATTAAAAAAGAAGAAGATGACTAATTATGTGTACCATATCAAACAGTTCGTGGTATCGAACTGTAGTAAGGAGCGACCCGGCTCAATAGTAACGGAAACTCTAAAAAGGGAATTTTGATACCAATAGTTACATCAAAAGAATCGCATTTTAATGCTGATTTTATGTATATAAGTTTCATCAAGATCAGTTATACCCATACAAAGTTACGAGCCTGAGAAAATTTGCCTCATTTTAGAAAATAGGGGGGAACACCCCCTAAAAGTCATACCATACTGATGAAAATCACACCATCAGATTCAGCGTATCAGAGAACCTTATTGTAAAAGTTTCAAGCTCCTATCTACAAAAATGTGGAATTTCGCATTTTTTGCCAGAAGAGAGATCACGGATGCGTGTTTATTTGTTTTTTTTGTTGTTTTTTTTTTTCCCAGAGGTGATCTTATCGACTCAGTGGTCCTAGAATGTCGCGAGAGGGCTCATTTTAACGGAAATGAAAAGTTCTAGTGCCTTTTTTAAGTGACCAAAAATAATGGAGGGCACCTAGGCCCCCTCCCACGCTTATTTTTTACCCAAAGTCAGAAAGTCACGGATGCGTGTTTATTTGTTTGTTTTTTTTTGTTTTTTTCCCAGGGATGATCGTATCGACTGAGTAGTCCTAGAATGTCGCGAGAGGGCTCGTTCTAAAGGAAAATAGAAGTTCTAGTGCCCCTTTTAAGTGACCAAAAAAATTGAAGGGCATATAGGCCCCCTCCCACGCTCATTTTTTCAAAAGTCAGCGGATCAAAATTCTGAGATAGCCATTTTATTTACCATATTCGAAAAACCTAATAACTATGCCTTTGGGGACGACTTACTCCCCCGCAGTCCCCGTGGGAGGGGCTGCAAGTTGCAAACTTTGACCTGTGTTTACATTTAGTAATGGTTACTAGGAATTGTACAGTCATTTTCAGGGGGATTTTTTGGTTTAGGGGGGGGTTACGTGGGAGGATATTTCCATGGAGAAACTTCTCATGGGGGAAGAGAATTTCAATGAAGGGGCGCAGGATTTTCTAGCATTATTTGAAAAAACAATGAAAAAATAAATATGAAAAGTTTTTTGTACTGATAGTAAGGAGCATCATTAAAACTTAAAACGAACAAAAAATATTACACATATGAGGGGTTTGCCCCCTCGTTATACCTCAGTCTTTGCGCTAAAGTATTTTTAGTAATTTCAACTATTTATTCTACGGCCTTTGTGATTCAGAGGTCATTCTTAAGGAATTGGGACAAAATCTAAGCTTTAGTGTTAAAGAACGACTAAGGTTGAACCCCCTCATATTCTCAATAAAAACATACGAATATAGAGGTTCGTTACGCATTAATTCAAAAACGTCCAGAAATTAAATAAAAAAACAAGTTTTTTTTTAAATGACAGTAAGGAGCAACAATAAAACTTAAAACGAACAGAAATTACTCCGTATATGAAAGGGGCTTTTCCTCCTCAATGCCTCTCTCTTTACGCTAAAGTTTGACTCTTTCTCTTAACTCTACTTTTAAAACAGTAAGAAACTTTAGCGTAAAGAGCGGGACGTTGAGGAGGAAAAGCCCCTTTCATATACGGAGTAATTTTTGTTCGTTTTAAGTTTTAATGTTGCTCCTTGCTTTCATTTAGAAAAACTAGTTTTTTTTTATTTAATTCACTTACAGCGCTACCTCTTTCATCTACCCATTAAACCATATGCACTTTCAACCACCCATTTTTTATCATCAGACAAAAGAAAAGGGCTAAATATTGTAAATTGAAAGGTTCATTACCAAACAGTTAGTGGTAACGAACTGTAAGTAAGGAGCGACCTGGCTCAATAGTAATTGAAACTTTAAAAAACAGAATTTTGATACCAAAGATGTATCAAAAGAATTAACTTATTGTGTTGATTTGAAATATATACGTTTCATAAAGTTTAGTTTTACCCTAAAGTAACTAAAGTTTAGTTAGTTATGTAGAGTTTCGAAAAAAAGGAAAAACCCCGTAAGAGTAAGAGAATCCTAACGCAAATTACGCCATCAGATTCAGCGTATCAGAAAACCTACTGTATCTAACAAATATGGAATTCTGTAGTTTTTGCCAGAAGAAAGATCACGGATGCGTGTTGATTTATTTATTTATTTTTTTGTTTATCCAGGGGTCATTGTATCCACCCAGTGGTCCTAGAATATAGTGAGATGGCTTATTTGAACGAAAATTAAAAGTTCTTGTGCCGTTTCAGTGTCCAAAAAGATTGGAGGGCAACTAGGTCCCCTCCCCGACCATTTTTTAAAATTTTGTTCATCATAGTTGAAAGGGCCAATAGCTATGATTTTGGATATGACATAGCCTCCTCCCTCACAGCCCCAGGGGAAAGGTGTTCAAGTTGTAAATTAGCCCATTGTTTACGCATAATATTTCTTATTGGGAAGTAAGTATACATTTTCGGGTGGGGGACAAATTTTCTGCTGGAGTTTTTCCCAGGGGTGAATTTTCCAAGGGGAGGAAAGTTTCCAGGTTGTGAACTTGTCAGGGAAAATTATTCACCGGGGAAATTTGCCAGAATTCCCATAGAAAATCCTTTTTATATGTCTTTCTTTCTCTTCTCCGTCTCAATTTTATGCATGTAGCTGTTGAGGTTAATTTTCTGGGATAAATTTTCAACAGATTTGAATTATCTAGATGATATTTCCATGAAAAGGGGGATATCTCCATAGAGGTGAGTCTAGATTTCTTGGCCCCGGATTATTCACTGGGGAAATTTGCCAGAATTCCCATAGAAAATCCTTTTTATATGTCTTTCTTTCTCTTCTCCGTCTCAATTTTATGCGTGGAGCCGTTGAGGTTAATTTTCTGGGATAAATTTTCACCAGAATTGAGTTATCTAGATGATATTTCCATGAAAAGGGGGATATCTCCGTAGAGGTGAGTCCAGATTTCTGGGCCCCGGCTTATTCACTGGGGAAATTTGCCAGAATTCCCATAGAAAATCCTTTTTATATGTCTTTCTTTCTCTTCTCCGTCTCAATTTTATGCGTGGAGCCGTTGAGGTTAATTTTCTGGGATAAATTTTCACCAGAATTGAATTATCTGGATGATATTTCCAAGAAAAGGGGGATATCTCCGTAGAGGTGAGTCCAGATTTCTTGGCCCCGGATTATTCACTGGGGAAATTTACCAGAATTCCCATAGAAAATCCTTTTTATATGTCTTTCTTTCTCTTCTCCGTCTCAATTTTATGCGTGGGGCCGTTGAGGTTAATTTTCTGGGATAAATTTTCACCAGAATTGAATTATCTAGATGATATTTCCATGAAAAGGGGGATATCTCCGTAGAGGTGAGTCCAGATTTCTTGGCCCCGGATTATTCACTGGAAAAATTTGCCAGAATTCCCATAGAAAATCCTTTTTATATGTCTTTCTTTCTCTTCTCCGTCTCAATTTTATGCGTGAAGCCGTTGAGGTTAATTTTCTGGGATAAATTTTCACCAGAATTGAATTATCTAGATGACACTTCCCTGAAAAGGGTGATATCTCCGTAGAGGTGAGTCCAGATTTCTTGGTCGCAGATTATTCACTGGGGAAATTTGCCAGAATTCCCATAGAAAATCCTTTTTATATGTCTTTCTTTCTCTTCTCCGTCTCAGTTTTATGCGTGGAGCCGTTGAGGTTAATTTTCTGGGATAAATTTTCACCAGAATTGAATTATCTAAATGATATTTCCATGAAAAAGGGGATATCTCCGTAGAGGTGAGTCCAGATTTCTTGGCGCCGGATTATTCACTGGGGAAATTTGCCAGAATTCCCATAGAAAATCCTTTTTATATGTCTTTCTTTCTCTCCTCCGTCTCAATTTTATGCATGGAGCCGTTGAGGTTAATTTTCTGGGATAAATTTTCAACAGATTTGAATTATCTAGATGATATTTCCATGAAAAGGGGGATATCTCCGTAGAGGTGAGTCCAGATTTCTTGGCCCCGGATTATTCACTGGGGAAATTTGCCAGAATTCCCATAGAAAATCCTTTTTATATGTCTTTCTTTCTCTTCTCCGTCTCAATTTTATGCATGGAGCCGTTGAGGTTAATTTTCTGGGATAAATTTTCAACAGATTTGAATTATCTAAATGATATTTCCATGGAAAGGGGGATTTCTCCGTGGAGGGGAGTCCAGATTTCCTGACATTATTTAATACCAGAAATTGAATGAAAAATTATCTTATGATCAGAAATTAAATTCAAAATTTTTTTCAACTAAAAGTAGGGAGCGACATTAAAACTTAAAACGAACAGAAATTATTCCCTGTATGAAGGGATTGCCCCCTCCTCAACACCTCGTTCTTTACGCTAAAGTTTGAATTTTGTCCCAAGAACGACTCCTGAAACACAAGGGTCGTTTAATTAGAACAATAAGAAGCTTTTTTAAAAGTACTCAAAAACTTTAGTGTAAAGAGTGAGGTGTTGAGGAGGTGGCAATCCCCTTCATTTAGATAGATAGATAGATATATCGTGTATTTCAAAAGTCAAAGAGTCATATACAAACAAATATTTATGAAAAATAAAGAAATCAACAACAGAATTTGGTCTGCTGGGGTGTTATGCACGCAGAAGTATAATACATAGCAAAAAAATACCTGATGGTAATTTAGCGAGAAAATAATTATAATTTTATATAGTAACTAATAATGAATTGTATGAACTTTTCTTCTATCTAAGCTTATATCTATGTACACACCAACACGAAATATTACGTTTAGATTACTACTTTTTAAAATACCAGGAAACAGAAAAACAATCCCATATAAGTATTTTTTCCTTAAATCAGAAAGCACCGGGCACTTCCGGAGAAAATGGTCCAAATCTTCGTCCGTATCTTTACGAAGAAGACACACATACCGCAATTCAGGACCAACTTTCTTTTTGTGGAATACCTTTTGCCTGCCCTGGATTGGAAGGTAATTTGCCCTAAGCTGAATCCATCGACATAAAATCATGGCCAGCAAATTAAATGTAAAATAAACTTCCTCACAAAAACTAAATTTAGCCTGACTATAATGATTCAATATTGAAACCGGCACTTGCCAATGCTGAATATCTTGACCCTCTAAGATAAGTCGTACCTGGCTTTCCAAATCTGTTGGTAGATCACGGGAACCAAGACCCTCATTCCATAAGTAAAGCATTCCCACTTTTTCTAGCAATGAATTAATTTTGGACGGACACGACCAATTCAAACAATAATACAATTTCTGTATGTAATAATTTCTATTTGTTTTAAGTTTTAATGTTGCTCCCTACTTTTAGTTGAAAAGACTTAGTTTTTTTATTTAACCCAAATCAAAGGAGAAGTATTTTCTTACATTGGGAGTGTATACAGGGTTTCATTTAAGAGAGGGTGGTGCTCATTAGGAGAAGAGGTGTCTAACTGCGAGAAAAGGTGTTTATAGGGTATGTAGCCATTGCATACCAAAAATTCAACTTTTTATTTTTTTTTTTAAAGAAGAAGGAAATGAAATTCCAGTTGATAGAAATGCTTTTTTGGAAGAACTAATTTAGTGTTATCACCCAAGAAACATTATACTTCTACACCTATTTCTCCTCAAATTTCTACAAAAATTAAGCTGGATCCAGGCTTTCACGAAATCAATTTAACCAGCTGCAGAAACGAAGGTATGTTTGGAGGCATTGAGATTGCCTTTGAATCGTGCCATTCATTTGCCTGAGAGATACCTTGTAAAACAACCAAGAAATGGGGTCCATAAGGTATATTGACGATTTTGATTATAATTTACTGGTCATTGGGTCTAAATTACTCAAAGTGTTTTGTGTTTCCTAAAGTGCTTATGGTTTATTTTCTCTGTGCACGTTTTTCGGTGTGATAAAAACTGCATGTTTTGAATTTGATTTGTTTATTTTTATGCTGAAAAATACGTTCAAAATTGGCTGGAAATCGTTAAAAAAAATGAAATTTTCCTGTTTTTAAAACTAAGTTTATATCATTTTCTAATGAAAAGTCTAAATAATGTCATAATTTTGCCTTGATGAACGAATAAACTTAGGACTAATGAATCTAATTATATAACAGTTGTGTTCTATTAGTGCACGCGTCAGTGCAATCCTTTTTTCTGACTTTAAACTTTTCTTTTGGGAACGACCCACTTTTTGCTTGGCTCCAGATTAATGCTTAAAAAGCACAATTTTTTGTATTATAAAATCCTTCATCCATGAAAAAGAGGCCTAGACATGAAAACACAACCCTTCTCAGTACAGCCATGAGCACACAAATAGTAACAAATAAAAAAAAAAGAAAGTTCAAGCCATCAAAAAAGTGTAGCTTAGTTGAACTTGTTTGAAGCTTTTCAACAAAAAGCTTTTGAACTTGTTACAACTTGTTTTGTTTGAACTTGTTTGAAGTTCAAACAAGTTGAACTTGTTTGAAGCTTGTTTGAAGCTTTTCCGAAAAGTAATGTGGATCTAGAGCACTAGCCTAATACCAAAAATTTTATTTCTGCGGGTATGTCAAAATTCCGCAAATTAAGACTTTTTAGCGTGCAGGAACCAAAACAGAATGAAATGGAACACAAAAACAGCATGGACATGAATGGCTTTATTAAGAGAGTTAATGATCGTCGCCTGGACAATGGCGATGAAAATGATGATTATGTAGATGGTAATTTTAGTTGTGACGTTCGGTTCCTGTTTGACCGGGAAGTCACTTGGTTGATTGCCCCTTCATCCCTCTAGGACAATAAAGTTTTCCACCCGAGAAGTTGGCTTAGCACAATCCTGACAACTTGCAACTTGGCTTGATGATACAACGTTGCAAAAATCCCCCTGATTTGGATCTTAATCCCGATTTATTTCCAGTATTTCGATTCCGATGTGATTGCTGGTTCCGATAGGACTTCAAGAATGCTCAGATTCTAAAGACCGGGATTCCAAAGAAAAGGAAAAAATAAGATTTGTCTTTTTTCCTTTTTTGTTTACATAACAATAAAGTTGGCAAGATTTTAAGTCGCCACATCTTCTAATGAAGCTGATATTAGACAAGGTCCTCGTGAAATAGTTGGCTATCAACCATTTTCTGTTTTAGAATTCCAAGCTTAAGAACATTTACAGAAAAATAAACTAGAAAATAGTTGCATGTCGGGAAGGTAGTTCGTTTTTGTCAGTGAAATTTCTAGGAATACCCAAATAAAGGACCTTAATGCCACATGAATGGTTGTATTTTTTATATTAATTTTTCCAGTAAGTTTACTAGCTTCTTGTGCTGAAATGGACTTTGCCTTTTGGGCTTATGAATTTAATACATCCTCCACCTTGTTTTGAATTAGCCACTACAATTGATTCAAAGTATAATTTGATTTTCTTCCAAATACCAGTTAAAGTAAGAAGAAAGGTGGGATAGCGCCCCCTCTCAGAGATGAGCGGTTGGTAGAATAGTTTATAATGTCTGCTAGTAATCCAGCTTGTGATTCGGCAACATCTTTTGTACCAGATTAAATAAAAAAAAACAAGTTTTTTTAACTGAAAGTAAGGAGCGACATTAAAACTTAAAACGAACAGAAATTACTTCGTATATGAAAGAGGCTGCTTCCTCATCAACGCCCCGCTCTTTACGCTAAAGTTTGACTCTGTCTATCAATTCTTCTTTTTAAAACAGTAAAAAACTTTAGCGTAAAGAGCGGGGCGTTGATGAGGAAGCAGCCTCTTTCATATACGAAGTAATTTCTGTTCGTTTTAAGTTTTAATGTCGCTCCTTACTTTCAGTTAAAAAAACTTGTTTTTTTTTATTTAATTTCTGAACGTTTTTGAATCAATGCATGTTTTGATTTTGGCTCTCCGCAGAGGAATAATTAAAACGAAATTTGCATTTTTTTTTTTTTTGGCTAAATGGCTTTCTCATAATTTTGATCGAATGATTTTGAGAAAAAAAGAGCGGGGGAGGAAGCCTAGTTGCCCTCCGATTTTTTTGGTTAATTAAAAAGGCAACTAGAACTTTTAATTTTTTACGAATATTTTTATTAGTAAGAGATTTACGTAACTTATAAATTAGCTTACGTAAATAACTTTTGTATTCTCATATTTTTATTACATATATGAGGGGGTTCGCCCCCTTGTCAGATCCTCGCTCTTTGCACTAAAGCTTAAATTTTGTCCCAATTCATTACGAATGACCCCAGAATCACAAAAGCCGTAGAATAAATAGTTGAAATTACTAAAAATACTTTAACGTAAAGAGCGAGGTATTGGGAGGAGGTGAGCCCCTCAAATGGGTAATAATTTCTGTTTGTTTTAAATTTTAATGCTGTTCCTTACTTCCAGCTGAAAGTACTTTTTCATATTTATTTTTTCATTGTGTTTTTAAATAATGCTAGTAAATCCTGCGCTCCCTTCATGGAGATTTTCATCCCCCATGACAAATTATCGATGGAAAGTTCCCCCAGCATATCCCCCTCTTCTCAACCCCTCCCCCAACCAAAAAAATCCTCCTGAAAATGCCTGTACACTTCCCAATAACCATTACTATATGTAAGCATTGGTCAAAGTTTGTAACTTGTTGCCCCTCCCATGGGGACTGTGGGGGAGTAAGTCGTCCCTAAAGACATAGTTATAAGGTTTTTCGACTACGCTGAATAAAATGGCTATCTCAGAATTTTGATCCGTTGACTTTGGTAAAATAATTAGCGTGGGAGGGGGCCTAGGTGCCCTCCAATTTTTTTGGTCACTTAAAAAGGGCACTAGAACTTTTTATTTCCGTTAGAATGAGCCCTCTTGCAACATTCTAGGACAACTGGGTCGATACGATCACCCCTGGGGAAAAAAAAAAAAAAAACAAAAAAACAAAAAAACAAAAAAACAAAAAAACAAATAAACACGCATCCGTGATCTGCCTTCTGGCAAAAAATACAAAATTCCACATTTTTGTAGATAGGAGCTTGAAACTTCTACAGTAGGGTTCTCTGATACGCTGAATCTGATGGTGTGATTTTCGTTAAGATTCTATGACTTCTAGGGGGCGTTTCCCCCTATTAGCTAAAATAACGCAAATTTTCTCAGGCTCGTAACTTTTGATGGGTAAGACTAAACTTGATGAAACTTATATATTTAAAATCAGCATTAAAATGCGATTCTTTTGATGTAGGTATTGGTATCAAAATTCCATTTTTTAGAGTTTCTGTTACTATTGAGCCGGGTCGCTCCTTACTACAGTTCGTTACCACGAACTGTTTGATATGGCTCATCCCCAGCTACCTCGCATTAAGTACATATGACTCTGTAGATGCGCGCAGCTTGTATTTTCAAGTCTAGATATCTGGAAATTCCAGACCAGGCTTGAAGAGATTTCATCGCACTTTGGATGTATCTACGTCTGTTTTACAGATCTTAAAGAATTCAGGAAGGCTGGCTCTTTGTTTTGTACACAAAAAGAAGAATATCATTAATAATGGCTTATTCTCTTCTGTAACTGCTTATCAGCTTTAAAAAAGATACATTTTGATTCTTAGTATTTAATCAGAGATATAGGAAGTAGAATATGACCTTTAGGTAAGTGAGTGACATAATATTGAAATTTCTATAATTGTTCTTTCAACATATAATGTTTTCCATACAATTTGCCTGTTTTTCGAAACTTTGTTTCACTCCTAGAGGTCTGCCTCTTCTGATATAAACATCCTACACATGCGCCTGGTCGTGGTTTTGTAAGTTGTTACTGAAGTTAAACCAACACCAAAGAGTGATCGAGGTAGGTCAGAAAAAAATCAATTAAGCCGAAGAAATAGTACCACAAAACTGGATAGAGATATTACCTTAACATCATTGATGGATAAAGGAGTGGGGGCTTCCTTAACTAAGCAATGGATGAAAACTACCTTGTAAAGTTAAAATTTAGAATTGCGAACAAATGCCATAAAGAATATGCTTTTATTATTCGATTGACCTGTTTCGTAATAAGGTGGAAAACTGAGGAATTCTGAAACATGCGAGTTGCTACATAAATATTTGATTATTCTACCTTAGAGAGATAAAGAAATAACTTTAGTTGAATAAATGTCATTTTTTTCTTACGAAACCTGAATTACTCCGTGGAATCGTTGCAAGAATCGGAAAAATTTACTCAATTCTCCATTTGATTTCGATCATTAGAAAACCACGATCGTCATGACTCGTGAATCTTTTTCTGGTTTATTGTCTCATCACTATTTGACTGTGGCTGGTTTTGAATCATATGTCCATGGGAGATGACAAATTCATCTCCTAACATTGGCACAAACAGTTTCAGTAAAGATATGAAAGTATTAAGGTTTCGTAACACACTCTTCCTGTTTCCAAATCATTATCCTTCTGATAATGATCATCAAAATCATCATCATCTGGGAATCTCATCAAAATCATCATCCTTCTGGGAAAAATCTTCTGAAATCAAAACAACATACGTTGGAGTTTCGAGATTGTTCTAAGAGACTGGGTGAAAGTACTAAGAATAGTGACCAGGCCTATATAATATCAATGGTCTTGGTTGCCCACTCAACTGCAAGTCTTGTGGACATTGTGAATTTTGAATTTTCGAATCATTTTTTGGTCTCCGATTGCATAAAAATGGCTCACAGAACTGATAGACTATCTGAATTACCCTTAATGCATACCTATCGGTAGTATCGCCTCCATGGTTTTAAGTCATCTCTGTCCCTTTGAGTCCCAGTCCCGACACTTTTTTCAAACTTCTTCAAGATGCAGGTGGATGTTACGTAGGGAATATTTTCTAAAAGATGCAGGTGTATGTTGCATAATAGGGAATGTTTTCTAAACTAAACACTTGTTAATTCCTTAATTCTTTGATTATTTAAAAAAAAACCTTCAGGGGTCCTGCCAAATCAGGATTTCCTTGGTTGCTACGTAATTGGCTTTGTTTGTTACATAATAGAGAGTATTTTTTCTTAAAAACCCACAAGGGCCAGGAAAAAGCCTTCAGAGTCCGCTAGTGGGAAGCCTTCAAGACGCTGGCCCTTAGCAACCAAATTCACCAGGACCCCCTAGCAAGTAACTATAAGGGGGACCCTACCCTCCAATTCCATCAGGGTTCCATAGCTACAAATTTCACCGACAATACCTTATTAAAGACGTTTCAAGATTCCATTGCTTGTTATGTAATAAGGGTATGTTTATTCATGTTAAAGATGACGCATTCTAACGTGACTTGTTTTAATCTGGGGCCTGTGGGGGATCCACGCTTGTAACTGAACACAGTACACACATGGGTTCTACATAGTGACAATGCACACATGGACTGTTACATAATACTTTAAGAGACTTTTTCCTTCAATGATTTTTAACAAGAAAATATCTGAAAAATGCCTTAGGAATGATGAGAGGGTGCCAAAAGATGTCAGAGGACCAGTAATAGTGTCACACGGTGGTGTGAATAGACATGGTGTATCCCAGAAGGTTGGGTTGCGAAAACATGAACCAATGGATTTAATGCATAAAATTTCAACAAGAAAATGTGTGGAAATGTAATAGAAATGATGAGGGGTGTCAGAAAGTCCAAGACGGTCAGTCATACTGTGGCACGGTGGTGTGACTTGAGATTGTTATCACGCTGAGTTTGGCTTGCAAAAACGTGAACCATTTGATATAAACCATATTTTGTCATGAAAATATCTGGAAAAATGCCTTTGGAAGAATGAAGGGTGCCAGGGGGTGCTCTGTGCCATCCATAGTGTGACACTGTGACGTAAATTGCTTGGACCTTCATGTTCCACAGTTAAAAGTTAGGCTAGAAGGTTCTAAAGGATTTTTCGGCGGCGGGGGACTGAATTGTAATACCCAGTGAAAGCAGTAAGGCATTTTCATTAAGATCTCTCAAAAATATTCTATTGTAAATTGAATGTGCTATCAGAGGTAAAGTAAAAGGGAAAGTATCATTATGGCTAGAACATGGCACACCTTTATATACGAACAAAAGTTTTTCTTTTCCTCTCCACTACACAGAGTTTAGCACTTATGAGGTTATCTTGAATGAGCATACCTATGTACATAGGCCACAAGATGCTTAAATTGTGTAAGTGATTACGCAGAAAAGATTCGTCCTCGAACAAGAGATCTATAGAGTGAAGGCTTTTGTATATACAAATTGTATTCATAAAAACAAATTTACAAATTTATGAAACAAATTTTTGAGAGGTCTTAATTACAAAGATCTTAAAGAGGTCATAAATACACGGAATTTAGCACTTATAGTAGAGGCAATCTTGAACGAGCATACCTATTCAAATAGATCACAAGATGCTTAAGTTGCGTAAATGATCAAGTATTGAAGATCGTTCTGTAGCAAGAAATTCAAAGGACAAGGACTTTTGTGCATACAACATTCATCAATAAAAAATATTTACAAGCATCATTAAAACACAGAAAAAAGCAATGAAAACTTAACAAATGGGTAAAAACGTGCAAAAAGCTTATAAAGGATAAAATATAAACAAAAAGAACTATGAGCTAAAGAAAGGTGAGGGTTCTAGCAAGCAATTTCAGAGGGGGTGGGTTGTTATTAGAGGTAAATTTAAGCCATAAGAGATATGTATAACAGTTCTTAATGAAAATACTTCCTTTCTATTGTTCTACTGGATGCGCCTGCCTGTTTTTTTCATTAATTTAAATCTTAATACTAGCAAAATCTCATTTAAAAAATGAAACATACAAAAAAATAAAAAAGAGACATATTTTTGCATTTGGTATATTCTGAGAGCTTTTCATGAAAATACATCGCTTCTATTGCTCTATTACACGCACCTGCAAGAAAAAGACATATTTTTGCATTCGGTTATTTCTGAGAGGTTTTAATGAAAATGCGACGTTTCTTTGAGTTAAGACTATGCATATTTCATGCTACCGTAACAATATGTGACTGGCCCTGCCCCTAGCAAGTAATTCCAGAGGAGCGGCTTGATATTATAGATAAATTTAATCCATATTAAGAGTTATTTCGGAGAAGTCTTAATAAAATGCCCCATTTCTTTGACTGGGTGTTAGATCCCAGTCCACCAACCGCCTAAAAATTCTTTGAACACCTCCCAGTTTATCTTTAAGTTGAAGAACAGGTTAGCCCAAGCAATTAACGTCACCGTGTCACACTATGGAGGGCACACAGTACCCCCTGGCACCCTTAATCGTTGCAGAGGCATGTTTCTGATAGTTTCATGATAAAAATATGATTCAACTCCAGTGGTTCGTGATTTTATAAGCCAACCTCAATGTAATACATAAACTCAATTTACCCTATCGTACTGCAATATGACTGGCGCTCTGCTGCCCTCTGGCACCTCCTCATTATTTCTAAGATATTTTCCAGATATTTTCTTGTTAAAATCATTCACTAAATCCATTGGCTCATGTTTTTGCAACCCTACCCTCCATGAAACACCATGTAAATTCACACCACTAGATCACACTATTACTGGTCTTCTAGCATCCTCTGGCACCCCTCATAATTCTTTAGACCTTTTCCAGACATTTTCTTGTTAAAAATCATGCATTAAATCCATTAGTTCATGTTTTTGCAAGCCAATACTCTGTGATACACGCCACCGTGCCACACTATGAGTTCTCATCTGGTGCCCTCTGGTACCCCTCATAATTCCTAAGACATTTCTAGATATATTTTTTTTTTTATAAATTGATAACCAATTCCACCTTATACACTTTTAACCCCCTATTACAACGGTTCAACTTCCGAATATCCTGGCTCCCACCTCAGTTCAACCGATTCCAGCTTCCACTATGGTTGGCCCGATCCCAAATCCAAATCGGGCTCCAGTCGCTTCAGTCCCGGATTCTCCAATTCTGCCCTCTGATTCTACAGTTCGGATCTCGCCCGCAGTTTTGAGTCTTCATCTAACATCCAACGTAAGAGCATCTTTGTTTTTACCCGGTGAACAAAGTTTATCTTTCGGACCACTAACCATTTTAAAAAAGATGATTAGACAAAGATAGTTTGTCCCGAATGTAGGCCGAGAGTCTTTTCGAACTCTGTGCAACGTGAAAGCGTAAAATTGCTCGTTCCATGCAGCAGCGGAAAAATGTGCCAAAATTGATACAGCTAATTGGAGTGAGAGCTGGTGTTGTCCGGGCTGCTCCTCTAAGAAAATTTCAACCATACAGGTGAATTCTTTAAACTCACCTGTTTTACCTTCACGTCGCACCCCCGTTCTCCAAACTCGAGAGCTAGGATGCTTAATATCCTAAAGGAACTTAAATCACCGTTCACCCCCCCCCCTGTCACAGGAGTTGATTCCAGCTGCTCCCTACCTCCAGCATGAAGTAACGTCCCCTCTTCTTGAGGTTGCTTGTCAGACGAGGACAGTGCCATTTTTACTGTCAACATATCCTCTACTCTTGACACCACCAATAGAAAACTAAAAAGCAACTTATAGTATGAGATACCTGTTCAGACCGAGCCCTACTTACGTTCTACCAGTGATTAAATAACGCATCCAAAACCCCGTGTTAACGATTTTGCTTGCCGGACAGATATCTGCTCTATTAATCTTGAAATTCTTAAACCTGAGTCTGCGTCATGGCTTTTGAAATTAAAAGACAGACAAGAAGAGATTAAGGTATATTTCGTCTATGATTACTGATCCCCATTTGCGATACAAAAGAATCATATTCCTCCCAAACTGGATATCTTCATTTTTTCCGACATTTCCTTTCAACCAAGCAAGACAAACCCAAAAAACAATGAAGTGAATTAAGTGAATGTAAAAAATAAAAAAATGCTAATATCGCCTTCCAAATTCAATTAGAGAGGTCAAGTGTAGTCAAAATAGGTTATTAGTGATGCCACTGACCGGAATCGTCAAGAAAAAAAAATATTGAAGCTGAATCAATTCTTTATGAACGAAATAATCCCACAGACATATCTTCTATTACTATGGTAAATAATGTCGTATATTTGTCGTATTTAAAAAAATAAATATTAAATTTTTTCATTTTTATAACTTGAATAAATCTAATGTAATTAACATTTTAAAGAATAAATAACAAAATATGTATATCAAATCACAATGCACATTCATTCATATTTTTTTCAGTAAAGTGAAAACAATTTTCTGGCACTGGGAAGGCATATGGGTTTTGTGCCTTACTCATGATAGTTTCTGCTCGTTTTGAGTTTAGCTCGGTTATTTATTGTAATTTCTGTTCGTTTTGGGTTTCATTTATTTATCGATGCTGATTTGTCGTAGTTTTACACTTGGTAGATTATTTGATTTTATTTTCGCTCATTTTTGGTTTAAAGTGCCTGTTGGTACGCATCAGAACCATACCGATATATTGATATTGGTATCGACAGAAAAATCAATATCGGTGGGGCCCTATAGCATTGTACTACCGCCTTGTCCGAAAACCTTAGAAATGAACTTTACAGTGCCGTGGCCTGGACAACAAGGAAAATTCATTGGCTTAAAAAACAAGGAAAGTGGCTGCTACAATGAAATTAAATAAAAAAAACAGGTTTTTTTTAACTCAAAGTAAGGAGCGACATTAAAACTTAAAGCGAACAAAAATTACTCCGTATGTGAAATGGGCTGTTCCTCCTCAACGCCCCGCTCTTTACGCTAACGTTTTGACTTTTTCTCTTAACTCTACTTTTTAAAACAGTAAAAAACTTTAGAGTAAAGAGCGGGGCGTTGAGGAGGGAAAGCCCCTTTCATATACGGAGTAATTTCTGTTCGTTTTAAGTTTTAATGTCATTCCTTACTTTCAGTTATGAAAACTTGTTTTTTTTTATTTAATTTCTGAATGTTTTTGAACTAATGCATGTTTTAATTATGGCTCTCCGCACATAAATAATTAAAACGAAATTTGCATATTAATTTTTTTTAGCTAAATGGCTTTCTCATAGTTTTAATCGGAATATTTTGAGAAAAAAGGAGGGGGAGGAGGCCTAGTAGCCCTCCAATTTTTTGGATTACTTAAAAAGGCAACTAGAACTTTTAATTTTTTACGAACGTTTTCATTAGTAAAAAATATAAGTAATTTACGAATCTACTTACGTAACGAACTCCTATTTTCCGTATGTTTTTATTACGTATATGAGTGGGTTCAACCCCTCGTCAATAACTCGCTCTTTACACTGGAACTTGAATTTTGTCCCAATTCCTTAAGAATGACCTATGAATCACAAAGGCCGTAGAATAAATAGTTGAAATTACTAGAAATACTTTAGCTTAAAGAGCAAGGTATTACGGGGAGGTGAATCCCTCACATGTGTAATAATTTCTGTTCGTTTTAAGTTTTAATGCTGCTCCTTACTTTCAGTTGAAAAAAACTTTTCATATTTATTTTTTCATTGTTTTTTTTTTAAATAATGGCAGAAAGTCCTGCGCTCCCTTCATTGGAGTTCTCTTCCCCCATGACAAATTCTTCCATGGATCCTCCCACGTAATCCCCCCTCAACTTCCCCCCCCCCTCCAAACCAAAAAATCCCCCTGAAAATGTCTGTACACTTCCCAATAGAGATTAATATATGTAAACAACGGTTAAAGTTTGTAACTTGCAGCCCCTGCCACGGGGACTGTGGGGGAGAAAGTCGTCCCCTAAGACATAGTTATTAGGTTTTTGGACTACGGTGAATAAAATGGCTATCACAGAATTTTGATCCGGTGACTTTGGGGAAAAAATGAGCGTGTGAAGGGGCCTAGGTGCCCTACAATTTTTTTGGTCACCCAAAAAGGGCGCTAGAACTTTTAATTTCCGTTAGAATGAGCCCTCTCGTGAAATTCTAGGATCACTGAGTCGATACGATCATCCCTGGAAAAAAAAAAACAAGAAAACATGAGAAAAAACAAATTTGCTTTTCACAGCAAAAAATGTGAAATCCCACATTTTTATAGATATGAGCTTGAAACTTCTACAAGAAGGTTCTTTAAAGCGCTAAATCTGATGGTGTGATTTTCGTTAAGATTGTATTACTTTTAGGGGGTGTTTCCCCCTATTTTCTAAAATAAGGCAAATTTTCTCAGGCTCGTAACTTTTGATGGGTAAGACTAAACTCGATGAAACTTATATATTTAAAATCAGCATTAATACGCGATTCTTTTGATGTAACTATTGGTATCAAAATTCCGTTTTTTAGAGTTTTGGTTACTATTGAGCTGGATCGCTCCCTCACTACAATTCGTTTCCACTAACTGTTTGATTCTGCATCGAAAGCATCTTTTTTTTCCGTTTTTCCTTTTCCGCAGCTAGCGGGGCACTAAAACATCATAGAGAGTGATGGTTGGGAATGACAGATCCAGTGATTTTATTTATCATGGCCATTGGAAAAGAGGAAAATAGAAACTGGATTTGGATAGATTAGTTGACGATTTCTCCAAGCAGCAAAGTCGCCGCTCCCCCTGTTTTAGATATATTTGCTCAATGTTGTTCTTTTTCTATCTTCATTAAAAAAAAAAAAAATCGAAGAAACCCTTGTCCCCCCACATTCATCACTCCACTGAAACCCCACTGAGGGGTTACAGGCCTTTTTCGAAACTCTTATCGCAATTAAATCATGTTATTAAAATTTACAGAAATAATAGTTACCATTCCTAATTCAGCTTCAAATTGGTTTTTTTCCACAAGATAGTTTCATTTCTAAAATAGGGGTTTTAAACTTACTGTTACTATGGGCCCTGCTTCACTTTTTACTAGGTTTAAGCTGTCGCTGCAACTATCATAAGGAGAACCATCAGGCTGGTCTATATGACAAGCAAAAAGAAATTAGAAGAAAAGTAAAAAGTCAAGCTTTTGCTAAAGGCATTAAAGTTACGTACTGAAAATCGTGATAGATTTTATGCTAAGTCAACTCTATTTAATTTTGAATACAAACCCAAATGAATTCTATTCTAACCAGTTTCAAAATAGTGAATCTTATGCTTGCGCAGAAGTTCATTCACCTTAAGATACTTAGTTAGTAATGGTCTTAAAGGGAGACCACGGATTTTTCACTTGGTTAGTGATTTTAACCATAGCTTGGTTAGAACTTATTATATTATGGAGGATATTGTATTCTGAGATATTGTATTCTGACAAACAATGTGAAAAAGCAAGTTGTTTTAAAGGTAAAGACCACCAGTTCGCCCACAGTGGAGGATTATCCGATTCAGCAAGGCCAATTGTAAGTAAAAAACGACTTTTTGTGTGGAGGAAAAGTGGTACCAATAGGAATAAACCTGTCCCCCGGCGCTGAGTTTGAATATGGTCAGTGCACTAAATAAGAAATCAAAGTTATTCAGGTACTGACACAGAGGCAAGGGGCTTTGGGTTGGGCTTGTGACACCTCAGAAATGGTATAATATCCTCCATAAAACCCTCTGTTTTTCAAGTAACCGTCTCTTTTTGTGTTGGTCTAACCCCCCCCCCCTGTGGTACCATGGAATAAACTCCTGTTCAAATGCTTGGAGCTGCAAATAAAGAATTTATAATTTGCCAATTGCATTCCCCATAAGTCGAATGTCGTAGTAATGACATATTGCAATGCTTAGCATAAAAGACTCATTCCGTTAACCCGTTTTTTTTTTTTTAGCAATTGTCATTTTAACGGAGTATGGAGTCATCGACCACACCCAGAATTGTAACAGCCATGAATTTTGTGCTGAAACAGTTCGTGGTAATGAGTGACCCGACTCAATACTAACCGAAACTCTAAGAAATGAAATTTTTATACCAAAATATATTAAAAGAATCGGCTTATTATGTTGATTTCAAATATATAAGTTTCATTAAGTTTAGTCTTACCCATTAATAGCTGCTAGCCCGAGAAAATTTGCCTGATTTTCGAAAAAAGGAGGAAACACCTGCTAAAAGTCATAGAATCTTAATAAAAATCATACAATCAGATTCAGTGTATCAGAAAACCCTACTGTCGAGGGTTCAAGCTTCTATCTGCAAAAAAGTGGAATATTGTATTTTTTGCCAGAAGAAAGGTCACGGATGCGTGTTTATTTTTATTTATTTTTTTTCAGGGGTGATCATATCGACCCAATAGTACTAGAATTTTGTGGGAGGACTCATTTGAATAGAAATTAGTAGCTCTATTGCCCTTTTTAATTGACCAAAAAGATTGGGGGGGGACTAGGCTCCCTCCTCCGCCTCTTTTTCCCAAAATCGCCCGATCAAAATTTTGAGGTAGCAATTTTATTCATTATAATTGAAAAGCCAAATAACTATGCCTTTAAGTGTAACATGACCAAGCCCCCTCACAGCCCCAGAGGAAAAGTCTTTAAGTTATAAAATTTCCTCATAATTTACGCTTAATATTTGTTCTTGGGAAGTATGTATACATTTTTGTATGGGAAAGGGGGACGAATATTCTGTTGATGATGGGGATTTGCCAGAATTCCTAAACAATGGTCGATACGATCACCCCTGGGAAAAGAAAAACAAATAAACAAATAAACATCCACCCGTGATCGGTCTTCTGGCAAAAAATACTAAGTTCCACATTTTTGTAGACATGCGCTTGAAACTTCTACAGTAGAATTCTCTGATACGCTGAATGCGATGGTGTGATTTTCGTTAAGATCCTATGACTTTTAGGGGGTGTTCCCCCCTATTTTACAAAAAGAGGCACATTTTCTCAGGCTCGTAACTTTTGATGGGTATGACTAAATTTGATGAAAGTTATATATTTAAAATCAGCATAAAATCTGATTCTTTTGATGTATCTATTAGTATCAAAGTTCCGTTTTTTAGAGTTTCGTTTACTATTGAGCCGGGTCGCTCCTTACTACAGTTCGTTACCACGAAGTGTTTGATATATTTTGAAGGCACTTCTACTATACTTAGCCCCCCCCCCCTGAATGCGTCAAAATATAGTCCAAACTATATATTTCCCATGTATTTTTCTGTTTCTTGATTTCTTCACTGCTGATTCAATTTAGGGGTATACGGGTTGAAACAAGAATGCCGCTTGACAAAATGCTTGGGAAATATATAATTTCGGCTGCATATTTGAGCATTTAGGGGGGTTTGGTGTAAAGTGTAATGAAAGCACCTTCAAAATTTTTTCACTATAATATTTCTGCATATTATGAAAAAAAAAATTTTTTTTTCCTCTCAATAGCCCCAATCCAGAGTTTATAGGTTACTTTTCGGGCATGACAGCGACGACGACCACACTGCCTTTCCATCGCAAACATCAAACACTAGAAGAGGAATAGGGAGTTATTTTCGTAAGACAGTGGAAATTTAATTTTAACGAATATTTTGGCCCTATGTCCAAGGGCCGTCCTCAGCAAAAGATAAATATATACAAGAAGAAAAATTACAGCAACATACGACCAATAAAAATAAAAAGATTTTTTTTAAACAATCCCAGCATCCTTACCTCAGCGAAGTTGAACCAGGACTGATAAAAAAGTTTTTAAAAAACGAATTCATTTTAGTTTTATTGGTCGTATGTTGTTGTAAATTTTTCTTCTTTCATATATTTATGTTTTGCTGAGGATGGCCAAAGGGCCGAAATATTTATTCAAATTAGATTTCCTCTGTCTTACGAAAAAGAATTCCCCGTTGTTCTTCTTGTCTTTGATGTTTTTATCATAAAATGCACAAAATATCACTGGACATATTTCCTTTCTTTGGCTCCTGTAATTCTTGCCGAGTTTGTGTGGATGCATATTTCTCTGCATAATTTTGCAGCAGGGGAGGCACATAATTTTGCGACAGGGGAGGCACATAATTTTGCGGCAGGGGAGGCACATAATTTTGCGGCAGGGGAGGGAACCGACCGAACACTCTCCCTGCCACTGGAAACCTGAAAGCACCAGGTTTAAATATTTGATAAGAAATGTGCTAACTTTTAGGGAAAAAGAAGGTAAAATTTCGACGAAACTTTTAGGGATAAATCCATCACGCAAAATTGGACCTGGAAAGGTGTTTTTGCATAATTGTAGCATAGACACATTTCGTAAATACCAAGAGTTTTTTATGCCATTCTGTTGTGATTCCGACAATTGTGACTCTTAGCCAGATTTGAAAGTTGTTTAAAAGTTGGGATCTATGTCTCTAGAATTTTTCAGACCGTAGGGAGGAAGTAGAGTTTCCATCTTCTTTGGATTTTGGTAAATTGATTAAAAATGTTTTAATAACGTAAATTAGTAGTTAGTTTTAATTTGATTGCTATGAGACTGAGGCATTGTGATTAGTTGCATAAGTACCGGTTTGCATCCTCTCCTAAACAGTAAGATAATTTATAAGAAAGCGAAAAACAAACAGACAGAAAACACTAAATTTAATACAAATACGAAAGATACAAATAAGAAATAAGAAAGCGAAAAAGAAGATTATACAATTAAGATTATACAATTATACTTATTAATACAAATAAGAAAGCGAAAAACAAACAGACAGAAAACACTAAATTTAATACAAATACGAAAGATACAAATAAGAAATAAGAAAGCGAAAAAGAAGATTATACAATTATACTTATTAATACAAATAAGAAAGCGAAAAACAAACAGACAGAAAACACTAAATTTAATACAAATACATGGGCACCATTAAGCTGAATTTTACGGGGGCTTACCTGGTGTAATCGGCACTTCCAGTGCTGTATATTAGAAATCTCAAAGCAAAATATAAAACTGTAGGGCAGCACCATTTAGCCAGGGGGGCTGGAGCCGCCCCTCCCCCCATATAGTTGCCCATGTACAAATATTGTCCTTATTCGAATCAAGAGGATGTGGAGGGGTGAACAAAAAGAGTAAAAAAAGTAAATACAGACCCAGAGTAAGTACCATGAATACATATGTAAACTAACAAATATACTATAAAAAGGATTAACAAAATTGTTTTTAACTCACAGGATATTGCCCTGTGGCATAATTGGAACAACTTGGGAGCATGTAAAAATCTCAAATTTTTTGGAGGTCGGATTTGGAGGGGTGCAGTCAAATATAGGGAAAATATGAACGGTCATAAAGCTGTTTGTCTTGATGGAAATATCAGACCAGTTCCTGGTAACTGCCTTGTATATTCTTTTGGAGTGAAGAATGATTGGTCTTTTGAGGATGCAATGATGAAATATGGATGCGAAGTGTACGGCTTTGATCCGAGCATTATAGAACCAAAACAGACTGGAGTGAGGAAATTTATATTTTATAAAATTGGTGAGTTTTTTTCCAGCTTTAAATTACGTTCCCCAATTTTAATCTTTTTGTGAAAAATTATACATCTTTGTGTTCGCATCAGTATATTCTTCATACAATTCGGTAACATTCTTCTTTGGAGCAGTGTTTGAGTAGTCCAAGTACCAATGGGCTAGATCCGACTGATATGAAGTAAATTTATTTTTATAAAGCTAGTTACAAAACGAAGAAGAAGTTTAAAAAAAAAATAAAGAACTATATTAAACTTAAGGCCAGCAGAAATTAATTCCTATAATGGTTCAAACTCGAAACGGTATTTGTCTTTTAAACAGAACACATTCAAGAATTACACTGTCTAAAATCTGACAAAAACCGGTTAGCCTCTCTGGAATCGGTTATGATTTGCTTATTTTGATTGAGAAAACTACGATGTGGGTAAATTTTAATTAAATTATTTAATATTTAGAGGTGGTTAGGGGTTTGGTTAAGTTAAGTTAGGTATTTGATATAATACGTTCTGCGTGGCCTGCTGTCCATAGTTCTTTGTCGTAGTTTTCATAATTTTGCTTTTAAAATATTGTGTTATCATCATGTTTAGGTATGTTTAATTAAAATTTACCGAACTTCACTTCTTGTGTTCCGCCGAATAGACAAGTACCTTCAAAACGACAAGAAATTGCTGTTATAAAATAAATGAAACCCAAAGGGAACAGAAATTAAAATAAACCATAATAAAACATGTCCCAATATAGATGAATAAATAAATATTAAAGCGAGTAAAAATTAAATTGAATGTTCAAGTCAAACTTAAAACGAACAAAAATTACCACAAATAGGTTTTTGGCTACTGCCCTTTTTCCCCTTCCCCAACCGTAAAAGTCTAAAGCTTGTTGGGTCAATTGACTTCTATGGAAAACTACATGTATCTATCTTTAACACTATACTTTTGTTTTTCATAACATCGACAACGAAAAAATATAATATAAAATTCCTATAATCAAGATGACTGGAAATAAATAATGAAAATAAAACGCAAATTTAATATAAAACATCCTTCCATTACTGGAAGGGGCATTCCTGGACGGGAGAAAGATATTCAGTGCCGCTGAGTTTTAGCAGAGTCTAATTTCGTTGAAATTCATTGATACCCTATAATTAAAAATTTGACTTCATTTGATTAGTAACCAATAAAATTTCAGCTACTTTGTGCGCGTGAATTATTTTAAACATGAATTTCTTTTCATCCTAGAATTAAAATTTGGTGACTATAATCGTCCCGATGCTTTTTTTTTACTATAAGCTAGAAGGATAGACGTGCAAAAAATTTAATACCTTTTTTGTGTAAAAAGGCAAGAGATTAGGCCAAATCTCTAATAACCAACGAAGCTTCATGTTCAGTAAAATGAACTCTTCTTTGGATATGGCGCAAATGCGGGCCACCCACTACCTTCTGAGTTTCCATTCCTGGAAACTCAGCAGTTCACATTTTTATTTGAATGTCATTTCTATTTTTATATTTCAACGTTGTAAAAAGAAAATATTTTCGATATATTTCGTTTTCAGTAAAACGCAAATGACGCAACAAGCTTAGTTTTTGCTAATTACTCAGACGGTACCTACGCGTTATAGCGACCACACTGTTATTCTTGATATGAGTAAAACCGATTTCCTTGTCTGCATTTGGAGATAATTAGCTTAGTCTCAGGGAGATAAACTACTATGCAGGTACATTTTAATTAAATATTTAATAACACTGTGCTGGGTAGAGAATTTAGAGTGGCGAAACCCTATATAGGCCAGTGTATTCTCCTGATGAGCCCTTATGTTGGGTGTTGCCTCTGAATTATTTGTCTATATTATTTTTTCTATTGTTTGGTAAATGACGACTTATACTTATTGACGACATGACTGCCTGTCCATGGATTATTCTTTATGGTTGATTGTGTGTGGCTATGCTGTTTGACCTATGTGATTGTATGGATGAGTAGGGTTAAGGCCTCATTCAAGTGCTGGTCTATATTAATCACTAATTTAGGAAAACAGTCTTCCTTTTCTCCTTCTGTCTCCTTTTTTTCTTTTTTTTTTTTTTTGTGTTTGTGCTGTATTATTGGTGATTTCTCTTTTCATTATATATAAAGTTGGTTTGGTATTTCATATAATGCGTTCTAGGTGGCCTGCTTTCCATAATTTTCTGTTATAGTTTCCATAATTTTGTTACTTAAGTATTATATCATTTTTTGTAAATTTCATTAGGATTAACCTAACGTAAGTCTTGGGTGTGGTCGCTATAACACGTAAGTACCATTTGAATTTTTGTTAGAAATTATTTTTCAATGTCTAAGGAAGTGGGGACAAAAAAATTAATCTCCCCTACAGTTGGTGCCCCTGAGTGAAGCTGTAATAACGCATAAACAATTATTCATGAGTCAAAACACAGTTATTTGGGGTTCGGTGAAAATTCGACTATGCATTGAAAAGTTTCATTAGAAGACACAAATTACATAAAAACAAAATAAACTATGCAAGTGTCAGGGTAGAATAGAGTATGGCTAAAGCTAAGATATCACCATCCACTTTTATTTCTGACCAAAAAGACGTCTAGGTTGAAAAAAATAGCCCTTTCAGAAAATTGTCAAATAATTCGTGATAATGATATGCAGTAAGGAGCGACGCGGCTCCATAATAACTGAATCTCTAAAAAAGAATATCAAAAATATATTTTTATATCAATATATCAAACAGTTCGTGGTAACGAACTGTAGTAAGGAGCGACCCGGCTCAATAGTAACCAAAACACTAAAAAATGGAATTTTGATACCAATAGCTACATCAAAAGAATCGCATTTTAATGCTGGTTTTAAATATATAGGTTTCATCAAGTTTAGTCTTACCCATCAAAAGTTACGAGCCTGAGAAAATTTGCGTTATTTTAGAAAATAGGGGGAAACGCCCCCTAAAAGTCATAGAATCTTAACGAAAATCACACCATCAGATTCAGCGTATCAGAGAACCCTACTGTAGAAGTTTCGAGCTCCTATCTACAAAAATGTGGAATTTTGCATTTTTTGCCAGAAGGCAGATCACGGATGCGTGTTTATTTGTTTTTTTGTTTTTTTTTTGTTTTTTTTCCCCAGGGGTGATCGTATCGACCCAGTTGTCCTAGAATGTTGCAAGAGGGCTCATTCTAACGGAAATGAAAAGTTCTAGTGCCCTTTTTAAGTGACCAAAAAAATTGGAGGGCACCTAGGCCCCCTCCCACGCTAATTATTTTCCCAAAGTCTACGGATCAAAATTCTGAGATAGCCATTTTATTCAGCGTAGTCGAAAAACCTTATAACTATGTCTTTGGGGACGACTTACTCCCCCACAGTCCCCGTGGGAGGGGCAACAAGTTACAAACTTTGACCTGTGCTTACATATAGTAATGGTTATTGGGAAGTATACAGGCGTTTTCAGGAGGATTTTTTTGGTTTTGGGGAGGGGTTGAGAAGAGGGGGATATGCTGGGGGAACTTTCCTTCGAGAATTTGTAATGGGAGAAGAAAATTTCCATGAAGGGAGAGCAGGATTTACTAGCATTATTAAAAAAAAAACAATTAAAAAATAAAAGTGAAAAAGCTTTTTCAGCTGGAAGTAAGGAACAGCAATAAAACTTAAAACAAACAGAAATTATTACCCATATGAGGGGCTCACCTCCTTCTAATACCTCGCTCTTTACGCTAAAGTATTTTCGGTAATTTCAACTACTTATTCTACGGCTTTTATGATTCAGGGGGTCATTCTTAATGAATTGGGATAAAATTTAAGCTTTAGTGTAAAGAGCGAGGTACTGACGATGGGGCGAATCCCCTCATATATGTAATAAAAACATGAGAATACAAAAGTTCTTTACGTAAGCTAATTTATAAGTTACGTAAATCTTTTACCAACAAAAAGATTCGTAAAAAATTAAAAGTTCTCGTTGCCTTTTTAATTAACCAAAAAATCGGGGGGCAACTAGGCTTCGTCCCCCGCTCTTTTTTTCTCAAAATCATTCGATCAAAATTATGAGAAAAACATTGAGCCAAAAAAAAAATATGCAAATTTCGTTTTGATCATTCCTCTGCGGAGAGCCAAAATCAAAACATGCATTGATTCAAAAACGTTCAGAAATTAAATAAAAAAAACAAGTTTTTTCAACTGAAAGTAAGGAGTGACATCAAAACTTAAAACGCACAGAAATTACTTCGTATATGAAAGAGGCTGCTTCCTCATCAACGCCCCGCTCTTTACGCTAAAGTTTTTTACTGTTTTAGAAAGAAGAATTGAGAGAAAGAGTCAAACTTTAGCGTAAAGAGCGGGGCGTTGATGAGGAAGCAGCCTCTTTCATATACGAAGTAATTTCTGTGCGTTTTAAGTTTTGATGTCACTCCTTACTTTCAGTTGAAAAAACTTGTTTTTTTTATTTAATACACCAAAAGAATTGACTTATTATGGCCATTCCAAATATATAAGATTCTTTTTGTTTAGTGTTACTCATCAAAAGATACGAGCCTGAGAAAATCTGACAGATTTTCAAAAACTGGGGGTAACACCCACCCACCCTCCTAAAAATCAAGGAATCTTAATGAAAATCATACGATTAGATTCAGCATATCAGAGAACCCTACCGCAATGGTTTCAAGTCTCTATCTACAAAAATGTGGAATTTTGTATTTTGTGGATCACGGATGCATATTTATTTATTTATTTTTTATTATTTTCTTTTTTCCCCAGGAGTGATCATGTCAGACCAATGGCCCTTGAAGATTGGCATAGAGCTCATTAGAACGGAAATTAAAATTTCTGTTCTCCTTTTTAAGTGACCAAAGAGATTGGAGGGCGGCCGGCCCCCTTCCCCCGAGTCCCTTCCCCCCAAAGTCGTGTGATGCAAATTTCTAAATATCCATTTTGTTCAGCAGAGTTAAAAGATCCATTATGTTTTTGGTGATGGAATGACCTTGCATAGTCCATGGGGAAAGGGCTGAAGCTGTATCGGGCATATCGGCATCTATATACCGTATCGGTATTGGACACATCGTTAAACACCGTCAGAACGTTGTAATTTTCTTTTTCTTGAGGAGCTTTGTTTTGCTCATTTTTACTCTGAAACTTGCTTTGAAACAATTCAAACATTAATGCTCATAATTTTTTTTTTACTTATAATATTTCACTGTCGTTTTGTGTTGTGTATATTACTTTTCCTATTGTAGCTCTGATGTTATATAGTCAAGGCTGTAATCAAAAAGTTCGTGGTAACGAGCTGTAGTAAGGAGCGACCCGGCTCAATAGTAACCGAAACTCTACAAAACGGAATTTTGATACCAATAGTTACATAAAAAGAATCGCAATACAATCTACAAGAATACAAGCTTAACGAAAATCACACCATCAGATTCAGCGTATCAGAAAACCTTGTTGTAGAAGTTTCAAGCTCCTATCTACAAAAATGTGGAATTTCGCATTTTTTGCCAGAAGGCAGATCATGGATGCGTGTTTTTTTTTTTTTTTTTTTTTTTTTTTTTTTTTTTTTTTTTTTTTTTTTTTTTTATTGTTTTTTTTTCCTCAGGGGTGATCGTATCGACTGAGTGGTCCTAGAATGTCGCAAGAGGAATCATTCTAACGGAAATTAAAAGTTCTAGTGCCCTTTTTAAGTGACCAAAAATTGGAGGGCACCTAGGCCCCCTCCCACGCTCATTTTTTCCCAAAAGTCACCGGATCAAAATTCTGAGATAGTCGTTTATTCGCCATAGTCGAAAAACCTAATAACTATGCCTTTAGGGACGACTTACTGCCCCGCAGTCCCCGTTGGAGGGGCTGCAAGTTACAAACTTTGACCTTTGTTTACATATAGTAATGGTTACTGGGAAGTATAGAGACGTTTTCAGGGAGATTTTTTGGGTTTAGGGGGGAGATTTGGGGTGGGGGTGACGTGGTAGGATATTTCCACGGAGGAAATTCTCATGGGGGAAGAGAATTTCAATGAAGGGGGCGCAGGATTTTCTAGCATTATTTGAAAAACAATAAAAAAATAAATATGAAAAGTTTTTTCTACTGAAAGTAAGGAGCAGTTTTAAAACTTAATACGAACAAAAATTATTACGCATACAAGGGGTTTACCTCCTCGTTATACCTCACTCTTTACGCTAAAGTATTTTTAGTAATTTCAACTATTTATTAAACGGCCTTTGTGATTCAGAGGTCATTCTTAAGGAATTGGGACAAAATTTAAGCTTTAGTGTAAAGAGCGAGGTATCGACGAGAGTTGAGCCCCCTCATATACGCAATAAAAACATACGAATATAGAAGTTCGTTACGTCAGTTAATTCGTAAGTTACGTATATTTTTTACCGATGAAAACGTTTTTAAAAGTTCTAGTTGCAAGTTCTAGTAATCAAAAATTGGAGGGCAACTAGGCCTCCTCCCTCGCTCCTTTTTTCTCAAAATCTTCCGATTAATGGCAATTAATTAATATGCAGATTTCGTTTTAATTATTTATGTGCGGAGAGCCAAAATCAAAACATGCAATAATTCAAAAACGTCCAGAAATTAAATAAAAAAACACAAGTTTTTTTAAATGAAAGTAAGGAGCAACATTAAAACTTAAAACGAACAGTAATTACTCCGTATATAAAAGTAGCTTTTCCTCCTCAACGCCCCGCTCTTTACGCTAAAGTTTCTTACTGTTTTAAAAAGTAGAGTTAAGAGAAAGAGTCAAACTTTAGCGTAAAGAGCGAGGCGTTGAGGAGGAAAAGCCCCTTTCATATACGGAGTAATTTTGGTTCGTTTTAAGTTTTAATGTTGCTCCTTACTTTCATTTAAAAAAACTTGTTTTTTTTATTTATCAGTGTTTTAAAACAAATGAGCTTGTGACAATAGAAACCAAAGGAAGTCCTCAATATTTGCTTTTCCTACCCTCAATTACACAAGAAAATAATCAATTGACGGATAAACTAGAGTTTACATCTTTAAATCTATAGGCTTAGTTTCGAAAAAGGGGGTGTTACATCCCCTAAATGTAAAAAAAATATTAATAACAATCACACCATAAAATTCAGATTATGAGAGAACTCTACTGTAGAGGTTCAAAGTTCTTATCTGCACAAGTTTAGAATTATGCTTTTTTGGCTTGAAGAAAGATCAGGGATGTGCGTTAATTTTTTCCCCGGGTGATCGCACCAAAGCAGTGTCCCTAGAAAGTCGAGAAAGTGCTCATTAGAATAGAAATGAGTAATTCTAGTGCCTGTTTTAAGTGACCAAGAAATTGGACGGCTATTAGCCACCCTCCCATGCCCTTGTTCCCAAAAGTCGTCTGATCAATATTTTAAGATTGCTATTTTGTACAGTATAGTAGAAAGGCACAATAACTATGTCTTTGGATATGACATGACCCTCGAACTCCACGGAGGAATGGCCGCAAATTATGAAATTTTGTCCATTGTTTACGCATGAAAATTGCTATAGGAAATTATCAGGGGGATTTTAAGGGGGGGGGTAATTTGTCAGAATTCGTATGCAAAATTCGTTTTATTTGTCTTTCTTTCTCGTTAGCGACCCCCCTCCCCTTTTACATGTGGAAATGGTTTGGGGGAATAGTCCAAGTGAAATTTTTAGTGGAGTTGGAATTGCCAGGGGATTTGTACGTGGGGGTATTATACACGAAAGAACTTCTCTATGGGGGAAATATCACCAGAAGAAATTCTCCATGGGAGAATCTTTCCCATGGAGAAACTTTCCTTTGGGTGGACGTATTTCCAGTAAATATTTTCCTAACAGGAGGATTCCCCCATGACCTTAAAGAGGCCTTGCAATTAAATAAAAGCAAGTCTTCCTTCAACTGAAAGTATGCTCAGTAGTATTTTTCAAACGGAATCGTAAGCAAGAAATTTTCTGGGGGGGGGGAATTCGCATCGAGGATGAAAGTGTCTGGGGATAACTCCTTGTCGGATGAATTTTTCGGGGGAGGACTACCTATGGAGAAATTTTTCATGGGGAGGATTTTCCACGGAGGGGGTGGAATTTTCAAATTAAACGTTGCTTTCAGTAAAGTGCAAATGAAACCTAAAATTTTTTTTAGGGGGAAGGTGCCTTGGGGAGGAAGATTTCACTTTTTTGTTGTAATTTATGCGTGTTTGAAGTTTGAATCTTTCATTTGTTTTACATTTCTGGTCTGATTTCTGACCAGATTTTCTATTTCTGTTCGTTATAGATTTTAGTATCATAGTTTGTTTTAAAAATAATATCATATATAAAGTGATTTATGCTCATTTAAACTTAACACTTGCTCTCTGCTGTTCGAGGAAAAACTTAAAAAAGATTAACTTTACGATACATTCCATATGATTTTGTTGAGTCAGTTTGATTCTTCTCTGATACACAAGGTATAATCTGAATTACCCTAAGTCGAAAAAGTTGCGTTTTGTTTTTCGGCACAAAATGATTCATGCGAACCAGATGAAGCAAAAACGAAAAACGATTTGATTTATTTAATCGAAAAACGGACACTGGTTTATTTAATCCTTTGAAAAAAAAACCCAGCAAATATAAAAAAACATACAATGGGATAAAAGGCGATTTCTCTAGTGGATGCGTTTTTTAAAGACTCATTTAATGTATTAGAACGCTCCCTGTAAGTAAACTTTTTCGCTTGACCGATTCAAGTCGGCAAGATACATGTTTTACGTGTAAATATCGGATAAAGGCTGACAAAAAATTCGAACTGTCAGTTTTTACGTGGAAACGTAGCTGTGTGAAACAAGGCCTAGTGGAATAAACTATTATATATTTGTTTGATTTTAGGCCTTCAAGGGAAAGATGAAGTAAACAAAAGGGGTTGGGAAATGAAAAGTTTGCGATCAATCATGAAACTTCTTGGTCACGAGAATCGAATAATTGATGTCTTAAAAATGGATATTGAAGAATCTGAATATGAAGCTATTCCAAATATGATTGATACAGGTAAATTAAATATATTCCATATTTTAATTTTATGTTTATAGCATAGATTACTTAAGTGTCATCATTTTTTTGCTTGTTTTCCGAATGTCCAAAATAGATTAAGGCCCCAAAAAGCAAAAAAGAAATTAGCAGATGTTTCAGACCGGTAGTCACCTGGAGACAAGATGTCTTTAGCATCAAGTAGAGAAAGGAAAATTAAAGGAAAGTAAAACAGTTCAAAATAGGGATGATACCTTTTTATTGACAGTGAATAGATATAAAATTATTTAACTGGATATTTCGAACACATACACAGTGTTCATCATCAGCAGTAAAACTAAAAGACATGAATAAAAATAAACAAAATTTATACCTAATAAACCAATTACATATAGTTTATTGCTCTTATTTTTTTCAATGCAACAGCGGAGGCAAATCTCTTTGACCTTTTCGGTTCCGGTTCATTAGAATTATCTGACATATTACGTGGACAGAGGTCATAGCTCTTAGGTGAGGTGATATTTACTTTATTTGACCTCAGTAAATTATCATAAATTGAGTTCAATCCAAATTCACGTGTATCTCTGTTTATGGAATTATTCTCGAATTGAATCTTTTTAATTTCGATTGTTTCCCTGAAAATTTGCTTTAAACCTTGGTCCCTAGAAATCAAAGAAACATTTCCAAACAAAATAAAATGATTTGGAAAATTAAAGATATGTTCCGAGAAGGCCGACGTGAAATCTTCAGGTTTGGTATTTTGCTTTAAAGACGATGAAATAGAATTATGATGTTGTAGCAATCTCGTTTTTAAATTCTGGTTAGTACGTCCCACATAAGAGCTTCCACAAGTACATGGGATTTTATAAACCCCACTTTGTTGCTCTACGGAAGTCCGATCCTTTCCAGAATTTAAAAAACTAGCCAAAGTATTACTATCTCTTAAAGCTACCCTTAAGCCATTATTTTGTAAAATTCTTTTAAGTTTTTCACTCAAACCTGGAACATATGGTAGAGAACAAAAAATATCTTTCTTTTCTGTTGTTTCCAGAATATCGTCAGAACATTTTAGAAATTTTTTCTTTCTTTTCGAAAAAGTCTGGTCAATTAACCGACCCGGATAATGGTTACTTATTAAAATCTCTTTTAACAACAATAATTCCTCCTCAATGAATTTTGGAGAACAAATTCTAAAAATGCGGTCAGTTAAGGACATGATTAAACCAATTTTTACTTGGGGAGCATGACCGGAGAAAAACGACAAAAATCTGTCATTGTTAGTAGGTTTTCTGTAAATCTTAAAATCCAGACTATTTTCATTTTTTAAAAGAATGACATCCAGAAAAGGAAGTTTATTATCCTCTTCTAATTCTATTGTAAATTTCAAATCCCCTCCCCAAAAATTAAGATGTTCTAAAAAACTTTTTAATTCCTCCACCCCATAATTCCATACTGAAATTATGTCATCCATATATCTCCCCCAAAATTTATGTTTTAAAAAGTATGAATCTAACTCTATTGCTTCAGTATTTTTTAAAAAGCAATTTGCTAATAAAGGACTTAAACGGGCCCCCATGGGTAAACCATTTACTTGTTCGAAAAAAAAACCTCTGAATTGAAAAAAATAAGAGAACATGTTGCACAACCTAACTAAATTCATAATTACACCGACTTCCAAAACTGTTTCACCACTAATTAAGTCCAAATTTTTTAGTATCTTTCTCTCAAGAAGAATTTCTGCGGCTTTTACATCAATACTCGTATACATTGACACTATGTCGAAACTTGAAATTATAGAATTTGAAGAAATCTCAACTTCTTTTAGTTTTCTTTACAAGTTCTGACGAATTCTTAATGTAAGAAATTTGTGTAGACATGAGTGGTTTACACAATGACACTAGCCACTTACTCAGAGCACTTGTTGGTGACTTGTTACTCGCAACAATTGGTCGTAATGGCAGATTTGGCTTATGTATCTTTGGAAGTCCGTATAATTTAGGGCACAAAGAACCTCTTGGTAAGAATTTGTAGAAAAGTTGGGGTGTAATCTTCCCTTCTTCCTTCAAACTCTTTAACTCGTTCTTAAACTTCTTTGTGTATGAGTCCGTCGGGTCAAAAGAAAGTTTTTTGTATGTGTTTTCATCTTTCAGTAAAGCGTTTAATTTTAAATCGTAGTCCTTGGTGTCCATTACCACTAAAGTGTTACCCTTGTCTGCTTTTGTAATAATAATAGATTCATCCCTTCTTAAATTATTAAGAATCTTTATGTCTTTGATAGAATTATTAGGGATTTCTGGTTTTAAAGCAAACTCTGACAGGGTTTTAACTGTAGAAGCTCTTACTAGGCTAACATCTTTGATTAGGATGGGGTTTCTATGTAAAGATGTTTCTATTGAAGAGATAATTTCTTCTACTGGGACTTCATTAGTTTTAAAACAAAATTTTGGACCTTTTTCTAATACGGACTTTTCTAATACGTAAGATGAAAGGAAAAGGGAAAACAAAAAAGATAAGAATAGAGGGCGTAATCTTTGGAGAATCTTTGTAGGCTTTAGCATCAAAATTTCTTCCATGGGCCCTAAGCTTAGAAAAGACCCTAGTGGCAAGTAAATTGTGCAAAAACATTGCACAATTTCGATACTAGTGAGGAAATGAGTCTGGAGTTTTCCCTCTATGTGCATACATAAATAACAAAAATTTATTTGAACCCTCTATACATACTAAATGCACTTGAGGAGTATGGAAAAAGACACATACATAATAAAACACTTATCATCATGAACATTAAAAAATACACTGATAATACCTCACAAGCAATTAATAAACCCCAACGGAAGATCTACGACTGGCTCAGATCGTTGTTTGAATCTGCCTTCTTAAACATCATGTTATCACATATCTAACAAACTCCGTAACGTTTGGATTATATAACTGTTACGTGACCAAATAGGAACACGAAGAAAATACTTACAAAATTTGAAAAAGACACATCGAATTTGTTGACGTTCTGACGCGGTAAAAAAACTTTCATAATGGCACCAGAAGAAATACATGAGGAGCAAAAAACGAGTTATAAAACCGACCAAATGTCTTTTTGTCAAATTGACTTTTAACTCTAGAAAAACGCCCATAGGACTTTCTCCATCTCTCTCTCAACATATTTATTGTTAATGACCTTGTTGCTCAAATCGAGGTCCAGAATGCAAGTCCAAGGTACTTGAGAGACGCAGTTGCAAAAATTGAATCAGGGCTAACCTCAATTTTGGAATCGGGAGGGTGATGACAACCAAAAACGAGATATTTAGTTTTGACTTTTAACTCTAGAAAAACGCTCATAGGACTTTCTCAACCTTTCTCTCAAATATTTATTGTTAGTGACCTTGTTGCTCGAATCGAGGTCCCGAATGTAAGTCCAAGGTACTTGAGAGACGCAATTACAAAAATTAAATCAGGGCTAACCTCAATTTTGGAATCGGGAAGGTGATGACAACCAAAAACGATATATTCAGTTTTAGCTGAAGCGACGGTACTAAAGTATTATACAAGAAACACTCGAGAATTTGGATCTCAGACATGAGACATAACCCGCTTTTCACGGTGATAATACCAGACAATTAGTTTTGGGTAGCTGCAAAAACATGTAGTAGCTGTATTTCAACTAAATATTTAGTTGGTATTTTGATTAGGTTATGTTAGTTCAGGCTACGTATTTAATAAAATGCGCTCTGGGCGACGACCCCCCTTCCATAATTCTTTGTTGTCGTACTCATAATTTTGTAAATAAGGTATTATATTTTCATCATGTTTTGTTTTATTTCATTAGCATTAACCAAACTTCACTTCTCGAGTATTTCTCGTATACCATAAGTACCGAAGCGACTCGTAGTTACCTATCTTCAGGTTTAAACGGAGCCCTATCTCTGGTTTTAAACGGAGCCCCTTTTAAATGGATCACTATCCCCTCATTCCATGACAGCCAGCACGTGTTTGTTACTTCTAAGGGAATGGTTTCTAAGAGATGCAGGTGTTAATTACGTAATTGGAGTTGAGGGTCACGCAATCTTGCGTGACTTGATGTATTTATTAGTAGTAATGCAACCTCGCGTGACATGCTGGACTTCAGGGGCCCTTGGGGAATCCCCGATTATAACTGAGTACAGCACACACGTGGGTACTACGTTATGACAGGGGGCACACTTGGGTGTTAATTAATGACAGCGCACAAATGGGTGTTACGTAATGGCGATATGAACGTGGCTTTTACGTAAAGGCAGCGCACAAGTGTGATGGCACATAGTGGAAGCACACACGTGGGATATGACGCAATCTTACAATTGAGTTACGTAATGACGGGGGACAAAGATGGGTATTACGTAATGACAGCGCACACGTGACTATTCCGTAATGACGCCACATACGTGGGATGTTACATATTGACGGGGGCACACCTGGTTGTTACGTAATGACAGCGCACACGTGGGATGCTGCGTAATGACGGTACACATATCGGTGTTACATAATACTTTAAGAGATTTTTTCTTTTAGATCTTTTTCTTTTAAGGCATTTTTCTTTCAAGGTGTTTTATCCTTTCAAGGCATTTTTTCTCCAGGATTTCTTTTTCTTTCAAAATGTTTTTTTTTTAGATTTAATTTTTCTTTCAATATATTTTTCTCAGGGAAACCTTATATTCTAATGATTTAGTCCCCATTAGTATTCGAAAGGGCATTTCCATCCAATAGAATTGAGCGTTAACCAGGATGAGCATGAAAACCTTTCTAGTATTATGATTCAGGATATATATTCTACCAAATAACCTATTCAACCCATGCAGAAATCCCTTCCCGCTTACTAGAAGGATTAAGCTATTGATGACCTGTTTCCTATGCCTGCAATAATTCAAATGCCGAGGGGAAAATCGATTACTGGAATTTGGTTATATTTGAAGTTCACCAGCTTGCTAAATAATGCTTTAGAAGAGTATTATAACCCCAGAAAAGGCCTTTCTTCACTTCTTACCGATATGATCCTAGCATTTTTGGTGGGGTCCTTCTTAGAAAATTTCTAGAGAAATTTTCTAAGAGCATGATATAAATTTGCCCAAAACATAGGAAAATACTCCTTCTTAGAGAACTTTTAGAGATGTTTTCATAGAGAATTATCTAAGTCTGCTCAAAACATAGGAAAACAGGGGCAACTGACATTTGACTTAATTCTATATATTTTTTATGTATCAGTTTCTATCAAAAACCAGCCTGTGACACTCAATGGCTAGCATGTGGCACCCTTTAGAAGATATTATCGCACTTATGGTATTTTTCAGGCATTTTCCAGAAAAGATTTCGTTTACGCTAGTATCAATCACTTAAACTTAATGAAAAAACCTCCTTTAGCGTTTCTCTTGATGACTCCTAGAAATTGAGGCCAGCGTGGGAACAATGTACATAGGAAAATAGGGATACAAGGCATGTGACTTAATTCTATATTATATTTATCTTTGCTTGGTGTTAGTTTCTCTCAATTCCCAGCCTGTGAAACTCAATGGCTATCATGTAGCACCCTTGAGAAGGTATTATCGCACTTCTGGTATTTTCATGCAAGAATTTTCGTTTACACTAGTATCGATGATTTAAACTTAATGAAGAAACCTCCTTTAGCGTTTCTCCTGATGACTCCCAGAAATTGAATTATTTTTTCTTTGTAACAAGTAATTTGTAGTTTGTAAGAAGAATTTTTGATCTTTTGGGGTGTATTTTTGTTTTGTAAGAATTTTTCTTTTGTAAGACCTATTTTGTATGATGTAAGAAGAATTTAGTCACTTATGACTAATTTCTCTATGTAATAACTTTTCAAATAGTTTTCCTAAAACTGAACATACTGTAATTGGTCTATATGAATCACATCATTTTGAATCTTTGGGACATACGTTATAATACCTTCATACAATGCATCCGGTACACATTGTTGAGCAGCCAATGCCTGAAACCATATTGCAAGGTGTTCAAATAGATTTTGGGTTCCATGAAATAAATGTTTGGGCTGAAGACCATCAGACCCTGGCGCTTTTCTACTCTTCAGAAGCCGGATCAGAGTCTTAATTCGTGATGGAGTGATTGTAACGAGGTTACGAGTGTGATCAAGTTTTGAAAGATGGTTTTCTAGGATTTCTAGAAACCTAATATCCAATGGTGGGAGATCGTCAGAAAAAAAAAGAAGAAAAATGTTTTTCCAATGACAACATATTAATTGGATTAGGCTGTAAAGAAGGCGAAGAAGTAAATTTAGATACATATTTCCAAAGCTGTTGGGGATTATTACGGATATCATTTGATAGGCTAGAAACTTGTCTCTGCTTCCATCGACGAATAGCCTGTCGCCGAAGTATCACACCAATGTTGCGCCTTATATTTCTTATGGTTGTGTCCTTTGGTCTAGTAATTTCTATACAAATTTTAAAAGAGTGCAGATCCTACAAAATAAAACAGTACGTCTTCTTGGTAATTATGTAGAAAATGTGAATGATACCGCGTCATGTTTTAAGAAATTACGAGTGCTTAACATTGGTCGGATTCGAGATTATCAAGCTGCTGTTTTGCGTATCGATGTTGCAATGATGTATGTCCTCCAGTTTTTACCAATATTTTTCGAGTAAATCGTTAACTCCACAGGTATGAGACTAGAGAGGCGGATAATTTTATTCTTGAATACCGAGACACCACACGTGCAGCTTTCAGAATAAGGTATTTAGCCCCGGCTATTTGGAATGATATCCCAGCTGGCATTAGGGAGGCTGAACACATTGGGTCATTTGAAGTAAAATTTAAAAAATATTTACTGGGAGCGTTGAGAATTTTTTTTTCTTATTATTGTTAGCCTTTATGTATGTATATTCGGTATTAAAGGGTAATTGAGTGAGAGTGTTTTTGTCCTTCTTTATTTTTTGTTTTTAAATATATTGGTTGAGAATCATGGATTGCAGCTGTCCAACATCAGGCTGTTTGAGCCTTCCCCGGGCGGTTGTCTGTATGTATAGTTTTTGTAATTAGTTGTTTAGTAAAGTAAGTCTTAGTTTATAAACAAGTTGAAATTTTCTCAAGTTGAAATTGACATTGGTAGCGTTGAAATACAATTGCTGGATTTTTATAGGCAGCGCAATAGCGCTGTCTAAATAAAATACGTGTGGGCACAATTTATTATTTATTTTTTTTTTGTCTTAAGCCAGGGCACTGTATATCGAAGGAATTGTCGTAGAAACTTCGAAAAGTGCTCATTGAATCGGGAATTGAAACGGCTAGTGCCCTTTTTTTAAAGTTGAAAGTGATTGGAGGGCAATTAACTCCCCCCACCACGCCCACCATTCCCCCCAAAAAAAACCCACACATGGACTCGCCCCACACATTGAATCGCCCCTTCCCATTTCTAGTCGAATGAGTCCTTTTCGAAGTTTCTACGTTAACTCCTTTGATACCAAGTGCCCTGGTCTAAAAACAAAACAAAAAATAAATAAATAATACATTGTGTCCAAATTGCTTTTTACTAAAGCAGCGCTATTGCGCTGCCTGTGATTCGGTCACAATTGACTCGCTACTCACTCGAAGTTCGTTATCACAAACTATTTGATATTTTTATACAACTTACCTGATTAGTTTGTGCAAAAGAATAACAAAATCCCCCCCCAAAAGAAAATCCTGCGCCTGAGCCTGATTTTTATACTTTAAAATCGTAATTTATAAGCTTTTGGAAGTATAAAAATAGCCTCTGTATAATTCCAAAATTTCTAACTTAGAACCATTAAATAAGGAGCCAATGAAATCTCCCTTCAAGACCCGTTGAAAAACCAAATGGAGATACTATGGGCAGCAATTTAGTACGCTTTCTTCTGTAAATACATAGTTTCAGTGTTTCTTTCACTTTCAGTTAATTTGATTTAACGTTCAAGAAAAGTTGGAGCCACACATTCCCTCTCCCTGGGTCTCTTTTATTTGCACTTTATTTGAATTTATTCCGTGAACTAACTTTTGCAGTTTAGGAGCTTGAGACACAGAAATAATTTGTATTTCAATCACGGGCAATCCCCTGCTTCCTCCCATTGCGTGAGATTACTCTGTAAGGGGAGGGGGAGGATAGTGATACATTTACGGTAGTGTGACAAATATCGCGAGTTCAGGAACGTCAGTCACATATTAATCTTCCTGATTAATAGTTAATCAGAAACATAGGTAACAGAGATTATGTCTATCAAATCCAAAGTGTGATAAGGATACGTCAGAGAAAACAACACAGTAAAAAAAAAACAAAAACAAAGCAAAACTTAACAGAGATGTTAACTTTGTTGATGCATCGAGGCAAGGGTGCTTTCTTCACTAAGCAAAAATTAATTTCTGTAAATACTACTAATGAATAAAAACAAAGGGACTAAAAGCAAGTATTGTCAGTTAATATAGACTGTTACCTTTTTATTCAGCTGACCTGTTTAATAATAAGAGGGCTGATTAAGCAGTTCAGGTGTACACAAATTGGTACATACAAATTTGATCCAGAAAAATCAAGTAATAGTTTTATTTACAAAAAAAAGCATCATATAGCATTTTTTTTACAAAAGTTGAACTACATTGTGCCAGAAGTTTCAAAAATCGGGATCATTTGCTTGATTTCTCGGAATGATTCCTATGCTTTAGAAAAGGCAATGATCGTGATTCTGATATTATTTTTCGTCATTGGTTAGAACACAATACTTTGGAATAAATTTTCGTTAAATATGCTTTCCTAACCAATTTTTTGTCATTTCAATTTCCTACTTCTCGAGCATAAAGTCAAGAAGCTTTAACGTAAAGATCAGCGGTAAAATAACGTGTATGAAGCTAATAAAAAAAAAACATGTGATCCATAAATCTTGGCGTTATTTATCAGCAGGTGTGGCTTGTGTAGCTGTTTCAAATTTCACAATAAGTTTCGAAACCATTGATGTCCAGTTTATAATTGTATGCGTTTCGCAAGGGTGACAATATTCCATTAAAAAAACCTATGTAGTAACTTTATAAGCGCAATCTTGTTTTAGAGTTATGATTTTGATTTAAAGAGTTCTGCTTCCTAGACCTCCATCTGCAAGCCTAGACACAGATGTTTGACTCTGACCAGAAATCTACCTAGACACGGAAGTCCCGCTAGATCTGCACAAGATAGCCAGTTTCAAGCACACACGATGAAAGTGGTGACACTTAAAGCTTCCTAATTGGCTGAATTTTGACATCTTATATACAGCCTCTAAAAGATAGATGCTTGTCATTGACTCTTAAGCCGTGTTCACGCGTTTGCTTGACTACACATCAATTTCTAACTGTCATCACTGTTGATCAATCAGGAGTGCTTACAAAAAAGGAAGCAATTCATGATTGGTGGATTGTGATTGTTCCTAGATATCTAAGTGTGGCTATGCACTTCATGCATGTGAATTGAACTTCATACAAAAAATTACAGCGTCAGAGTGCCAAATTCACCCAGATATCAGGCTAGGCAGGTACCTAGGCATGAAAGTCTCGCTAAACATGCATCTAATAACCACTGTTACTGACTGGTTGGACTGAGAGCTGGGCTCCTCCGGGCTTATGTCCCTCCTGTCCTGTGAAATTTCTTGATTTCGACTTATTATTTTCCACTTAATTCGCCTATTTAGGGCCTTCCATCGGATTTTATGAGTTCAACAAAGACTGCATGGTTTACCAAAATACCTAGTCTGATTTCGCTCCAATCGTCCAAGAAATCACACACATGCTATGGGGAAGTCCTCAATTTATTTACGTTTACTTCTAGTCGTTCTATTTTCTTGAAATTTGCTTTCACTTGTATATTTTCGGTGTTCTAAGGTTGGATGGGTTTAGTTGTGTGGTCTAGCCCTTCATGGACGTTCATGTTTATGCCCACAGATGCAGAACTGCTGCCAGGCAGCGTCACTAGGGTTTTGATCCCCTGCAATTAACTTTGAGCTTACTGTCAGAGGCACTAATGCTTTAGAAGCGCAGTTTCACAATGCAATTGATACAGAGAAAAAAAAAGTCTTAACTGTCTTAATATGATTCGATTATCCTTTTCTTGTGAGGTAAACTGTGATACCTTATAGAAAAAAAAATAAACAATTCCGGTGGTTTATTTGTAATTTACTTTTATTAGTTCTTTCATTGCTGTTGAGTTGACAGATGTGCTCTTATCCTAAAAATTGTACAAGACTATTGAAAATATTTACTTGAGATCGTTGCATTAAAATGCAAGACGTGTTGTAAATCTGCAGCAAAATTGGTGCAAAATGCGATTAATTGTATGTACGACATGTCTTATGCAGCGTCGGTTCATTCAGGGATGGGGAGGGATCAACCTTGCATTATTTTTGGTTTTTTTTTCTTCAATGAAAATACCAGATAAAGGTGTTGTTAATGTAAAAACAAAAAAAGGCGTGTTTTTCAAAATCGAGGAGAAATTTTGGGGACAAAAGCCTCCGATTCTCACTAGTTGTGAGCCTGGTCTTGTGACAACCTAAGATCTACTAAAATTCTATTCAGAATAAAAACGAAATTGGAAAGATTGCACTTAGAGGACCAGTCTCCTCAATGTGGAAAGTAGGGTGAAAAATCTAAATGGAGAATGCTATCAGGCTATCCCTTCCCATTTGTCGAAACTGTTCTTGTGACAACCTTAGTGATTTTTAGGCCATCTTTTCAATATCGTTTTTATTTTGCACAGACTTCCAGTGGCTCCTTAGAAGCCATTGTGACTCTCTGTACACTCCCCCTCCCTCTCGTTATTCAACATCTATAAATATATCTATAAATATATATCTATATATATTTATATATTATTATAATTATATAATTATATAGTATAATTATATAATTATAATTATATAATTATAATTAGTATAATTATATAATTATATATAATATATATAATTATATATATATATATATTATTTATATATATATATATATATATATATAAATATATATATATATATAATATATCTATAAATATATTCGACATTGATAAAAAAAAAATTTCTGAAGTAGGCCTGTTTGAACTATTTTGTATTTTTAGGTGTTACAGAGCAAATCAAGCAAATAGCGTTAGAAACTCATAACTTCTCAATGGACGAAAAAGACCGCGAAAGATATCACTTTAAATACAAGCAAATGTGGAAATTGGAAAAACATGGATTTGTCAGGTTCAACTCTCAGGCGGCAATGGGCACTGCTAGACTTAATCACATTGCAAATATAAGTGATTTCTATTGTTATGAGATAGCTTGGTATAATCCAAAGTATTATTTTGTTTAATTAATTTGTATAAAATTATTTTATTTATTTATGTTTTAATTCATTTTCTTGCATTATATGTAGTTTTGGCTTTTCAAATTGTCAGTCTATCTCGGATTGAGGCAGAAGGTTTAGTTTTATGAGCTGTTTAAAAGATCATTGGTTATAGTAGAATCGTTCAGAGGCCAAACTGAAATTTTTGGTGAAATGTTTCGATTCATAATGTAGGAATCATCTGGTGGGGAAATATATTTCAATGCTTAGCAGAAAAATTAGGATTTATTAGAATACAATGCTTAAATTACAATGAAAGGAAACAAAATGGAAAAGGCAGACAAAGAGTCAAAATACATAGAAAATAATTAAATTCTTAAAGAAACTAGAGCAATCATTTGCCCTTTAGGTATTACCTTAGCCCTTTAGTATACTGCAAATAGTGTTGTTTTCCTTTTTGTTCTATCTCTGATATTTAAGATGTGTCTGAGAACAGATAAAGAGTCATTCAAGGGGTTTGACACCTCATTTTTGAATAAATCTAAAAATTAAATTTAATCGAATCAACATCTAACATGCTCACTTTATCGTCTTCAAAGCTACAATGGGCAGAAACGCGCCGTTCTTGGGCGGGGCGAAATATTTTGGAATTTGATTTCCTATCAACGTTCTAAATAATAAGGAAAACTAATTTTGCTGATAAGTTGATAAGGGCTGTAAAAAACGAGTTAAGCAGATAAAATGGTTTTGAGAATTACTGAGACTCGCCATGGGTGTTTAGGTTCCTTACTAATAAGAATAATATACAAAATAACAGCAATAATTTATATAACGCATTTTAACCATTCAAAAACCAAAGACTCATCTACGCTAAACGCTAATTTAAATTGACATTTTTCAAGAGTCCCAATCAGGATTTTTTATGGCGGTCGGCCTGCATTCACCATACCTTTTAATCTTGATTAAAATTTCGCTACCAAAGCGTATATTTGTGTGCATGTCACTGCTAGTAATATTAGTTATTTCCCCTAACATTTGCCCTGTCGAGAAGAAAAAAATGGAGAAAAAAAATAAGATAAATAAGATGTGATTCATTCTAAGAAATTCCTTTATCAATGGCCCACGATTTAGAAATGACGAATTTGTTCCTTTTGTTTTCATTAGTTGAGTTTGTCATAAATGTTTTGAGATTCAGAGCTCAAAATTTAGTAAAAAGCTTAATTTAGAAAGTAATTTAATTTATCAGTTGTATAGTGTTTCAGATTAAAACCCTGTAAAATTTGGTATCAAGCTGAAGATTCATGTAAAGAAGCAAAGTGAAAATATGAAAATACGACAAATAAAAATATGAAAAATATGACAAATTCGAGCTGAATATTTGACTTTCTGCCTGCAAAACACCTTCAAAAGCATTTTCCTGGTCAAGTTAACTGTTCTTTATTATTCTGTGTATTGAATTTTAGTATTTGAGGCCTCCTCGCCGCGCAAGTGTAGCCTATTATTAATATATTTATTCTCTATAATTGTTAATATTATCTTTTTAATCACTCCTCGTCTTCTCTCAGTTATACTAATATCTTTATATAACAAAACTGATAACTTTATTTATGTACCACCTGAATTTACAAAAAAACAAACAAACAAAAAAACATCTTATTTAGGAGAATGATATTGTTGCACTGAAATTTGGTTTGTGGTTAGCCTACTCCGGTGTGGAATCAGAAATAAAGCAGGAGTGTGTCTTATCCCCTTTAATATGGACTACTTTAATGGACTTAGTTCTAAGATACACACAGTAGCGTCAACTGAAGGGGGAATCTCCCTCCCAAAGAAATCTTTTGACCCCCCTAGGCTTTGGAAAATACATTAGTTTTGGTATTTTCATTGAAACACTTGAAAAAAACAAGAACAACTTGTTTATCCCCTAGATTTTGAGAATTAGACCCCCCCCCCCCTGATTTCTGTGAATGGACACCAATGGGTGCACAGAAAGGCTATGAGAAACAACTAGCACTAAATGAGAAGGTAAAACTCATAGACTTAGAGGCTTAGACTAAGCGGATGATTTGAGTATCTCAGGTAAAGATGTTTGCGAAACAGATCAATTTTGAAACTTTTGCGAGTTAAGGATTCAAGAATAGGTTTGGAAATTAATGTCTAGAAGACTCAGGCGCTTAGACTGAATAAATGAGAAAGAGAAATCAATATTAGGTAGCAAGACAATCAACCAAGTAGGTAGCCTCAAATAATGTGACAGCATTACTTTTAAAGATAGAGGATGCGGTAAAGGTGTTAATAATAGAATAGCCAAGGCATAGGGTATTTTTTTTTACAGTTAAGGAAAGTTTGGGAGAATAGAAAGATAAAACTTTGAATTAAAGTTAGAATATTGGAAGCCACAAAAATATAGCGGTCAAAGATAGCGGTATGTTTGAAATGTTTGTACTCCGGAAGGATCAAGAAAATATGCTATATGTTTAGAATGTATTGACTAGGAGTAGTTCCACTTAATCGTTTGGATGATCGTAGATCAAGCAATAGGTTGTGCAAAAATGTGATTTGATCCCACTTTCTAGGGTTCTAATGAAAGAAAGGTTACGATGGCTAAGCAACGTTTTCAGGATGATAGATTGTCAAATATTGTGGTAATTTGTCTTCTATCTAAGCCAAAGCAAGAAGCAGTTCGTCCCGGAATATGATGGAAAGAGATCATAGAATTAGATCTAGTGGAAATCGGAACTCCATATGAGAGAGTAAAGAGGGAAGCTTTGGGTAGACTGGAATGGAGGAGGAGCTTGTGGGCTGTGGTGGGCCTAGGCTGGTTGACACTTCAATGAGTTGTTACCAGTAGCAGCAAAAAACTACTTTTAAAATAGGTCAAAGTTGCACGTCACACTAAAACTATGCGATTTACGTTCAAAGACCACCAGCACAGTTTGATCGAGACTGGTGGTCTGAATTCACAATGTCTTTTTTACTCACGAAAAATTGCTCTGACAGGGAATTTTCGCCCTTATTGAGCAGTTCTAATTGTCGTTATGATAACGCAGGGTTATATTTTCTAAGATTTTCGGCTTTGTATATGAAAACAACAATACAAAAATCAAATCGCTGTTACAATTTTATAAAAAAGAATTTCTGGAAAATTCTCCCAGTCATCCAGACAACAGAAAAATTCGCAAAGTAATGCTACTAAATTGCCATACAAAGTGAACTTTACTCATATGTGAACATCTGTGTGAGTGACGGGTTAGTTACTGACTCGATTTGCTCGATCATGTAGTTTTTATACGAAGATTATTGCTTTATAGCCTGCTTGTCAGTTTTCCTGCATTTAGCAATTTTATCTCTGCTCGTGCCTTTTCAAAGTTCTGTTTTTGACGTTTGTTTAACGAGCAAGGGGCGGGGGCGGTGGAAGCGTCAATATATAATTTCTTTTTGATTTTACGTGGTGGACGTCAAAATGAAGAAAATACAATTTTCGAACAAAGAGAGTTAAAAATAAACAAACAAACGAACGAAAAACACACAGTCTTGACATTTCACGAAAATAGGGGGGGGGGATAGGCAAAACATATTTTCAAAATATATGGGAGGGGATATTTTTTCAATTTCTTCAATGAAAATATAAAAAAAAGAAATTTGCAATAAAAATATAGAAAGTGACTGTTTTTTAAAATCTAGTGGGAGGGGGGTGAAAATTTTGGTGAATTCCTCCACTCTGCTCGTATCTTTTTAAAGTTTTTCGAAGATGTCCTTAGCGATCAGTTTAACTGAGAATATTTAACATCCAAGCTGGAATTTTCCCTCCATTAAATTATTTGGCTTTACTTTGAATGGAAAGAATTCAGGCATAAAAGGCTAAAATAACCATTCAAACAAATTTTTGACTAGGAAATCAAATTGGGCATGCTCAATTTTACGAAGGTAATAGTGGTGCCACTGCATAATTTCCGTTCGTTTTAAGTTAACACATGACTCTTCACTTACGTTTGAATATGTTTTTTCTATTATTATTTAAAATCAGGTGAAATGAAGCATTCAATATCCATAATAACCATTTCTTTGACAGGGGCTTGAAGTAAGCCTACAAGAAAAGATTCTTTATAGTTTAACTGATTGACTATCTCAAACGTTTTGCTCGATAGTCTTTGGCCTTACTTAAACCAAAATTTTTGTTTTGTGGCATGATTTTCCTAAAAGCGACATATTATTTAAGTGTTATTTTTCATATACACATATAGGGCAAGATATATACCAGTTTTATAGCCCTCGTTCCTCTTATATGTGTATATAGATTACCTATGTTACAACAAACTATTAAAAAATGTCAAATTTATTTTGATTTTTTTTCAGTAACCTCTTTTCGTAGACAGGCTACCAACTTACACACTTTTCTTGTGGAGTGCACTCTTTTTACCTCAGAGGGGATGGTGAAGAGCGAAAATCTTTCTGGGTGGCAATTTTCCTTCACGTAAAACGTCAGTAGTTGCTAACTTCGTCAGAAATAGATTTAACCCAAGGACCAGTGTTGCCAACTTGCATACTTTTCGTATCGAATGCACCCAATTTTAACTCAGATTTTCAACGCAGCCGCGCGGGCTCAAATTTTTTTTGACTTGCACTCCTTTTGAGCAAAAATCCCTCTTTTTGGCATTGATTTCCACTCTTTTTAGACGTTTGCAGCTGACAACCTTGCTCAGAGGTTCTCTGAAGTGTCAAATTGGATTGCAAAATCCAATTGAAATTTTAAACTTTTGAGGGCTCTTCCCCCTTTTTTTAAATTTGCTTAAATTATTTCAAGCTAATAACTAGTATGGCCCTAATTACTCCCACGCGGACCTCATTCACATAGCCATATTAGCACAAAATTTACATAATCGTTCTACCTAGCAACTAGATCCTGTGAATGGTCAACATATTTCTGTCAGGAAATGATTTACATATATTCAACCTTCACTGAATAAGAGAAATGACCACTTTAGTAAACCGATTTACATGAATTTAAATGGATTGATAGAATTATTGTAATCAGAGGAATTATCAGTTAAGTAAACCCTTTTTTTTATTTCCAATTGGACTAATAGAACTTACGATATAGTAATGAACTTCACTTGACAGCATATATATTGACATAGGCATAGTGTAATCGCCTGTATCATGATATTCATAAGAATGAGCACTTACATTAACAGTTTTTTAGAGGAAAGTTATGATCATTCATGTCACAACCTCAAAGGGCCCTCAATACCCCTCCCCCATCTTTTGCCCGTCGCTAGTTTTTGGCATTAGAAACTTTTTGAACCCTGGGAATTTTTTACAAAGAATTTTTTTCGGGACTTGAAATTTTTTTGAGTTAGAATTTTTTGGACTCAGATCATTTTGGACCTCAAGGAATTGAATGAAACCGGTTTGCATTTTTCAAAAGAGCCCTATATTGAGTGAATATAAAGCAGCGTTTTAAATATATTTTCTAATATGAATCGAAATTTAATGAATCAAATAGCAACAAGTCTGTTAGCCCTTTTTTTCTTATTACGAGTGCATGGGTAAAGTAAACCGGAGAAATTATGTTCCCTGATAAATCAATTGCTATTAAATTTTATAAACGGGAACTTGTGTTCATCCATGTCTCACATCCCAGAGCGTACTCAGCTAGTAACTATGACATTTAGCATTTACCTACTCTCTGAATATGCTCTATGCAAAAATTCTTTTATTATTTTTTATGAGACTCAGTCAACAATTCAAAGATTTTGAATTTGCCAAGTATTAGAGTTTGTTATAGTCAAAAGTACTTTAATTAAATTTTCGGTACTCAGCCAGCATCTAAAATATTCGAAATTTATCAACTATCTGAGTTCATTGTAATAAAAAGTGCTTTTATTGAGTTTAAGATACTCAGTCAGCAACTAAGACACTCAGAATTTACATACTAGCTGAGTTTTTTCTATCCAAAGGTGCTTTTATATTATTTTTTTGGTACTCAGTCACCAATTAAAACACTCTGAATTTAACAAGTAGTTGAATTTTTTGTAGTCAAAAGCGCTTTTATTAACTGTTTTGGTATCCAGCTGAAGACACTCGGAGTTTACCAAATAGCTGAGTTTTGTCCAATGCGGAAGTGCTTTTTTTATTAGTTTTTTGATTCTCGGTTACCAAATCAAAGACTGAAAATTTACCAAGTAGTTGATTTTGTTGTATTCAAAAGTGCTTTTATTATTTTTTTATACTCGGCCAGTAAATAAAAACTCGGAAACCAAACATCCCACTCAGATACAGAAAGAGACAAAGACAAAAATGGCAATTCAGACCCACACAGGCACAGGGAGAGAGAGAGAGAGAGAGAGAGAGAGGAAGAGGGAGAGAAGGAGAGAGAGAGAGAGAGGGAGAAACAGAGAGGAAACAGTCGTTCAGACACACAGGCACAGAGAGAGAGACAAATACATCCACAATTACGCAGAGTTAGACGCTCAAACACACGGGTGAGAGAGACAAAACACATACAAACACATATATTGAGACACAAAAACACTCAAAGCCAGACACGGAGATAAGCAGACATCTGCTCAGACACATAGACACTGGGAAAGAGAGAGAGAGAGAGAGAGAGAGAGAGAGAGAGAGAGAGAGAGAGAGAGAGAGAGAGAGAGAGAGAGAGAGAGAGAGAGAGAGAGAGAGAGAGAGAGAGAGAGAGAGAGAGAGAGAGAAAGAGAGAGAGAGAGAGAGAGAGAGAGAAAGAGAGAGAGAGAGAGAGTCAGAAGCAAACATGTGCCCAGACGTAGAGGCACACAGAGTGTCAGACATACTGTCTCACTCAGTGTGTTTGTAGGTGTTTTTTTCCATATCTCTCTCTGACTGAGTGTATGTCTCTCCTTTTCTGCGCCTATATGTCGGAGTGAGTATTTAATTGTCCCTGTGTCTGTTTTCGTGTGTTTTTATGTCCCTCACTCTTTTGTCTCTCGCTCCTTTGTTTCTCACTCTTAGTGTTTGTTGTTATTTTTTGTCTCTCTCTCTGTGCCTGCGTGTCTGAGCGGATATTTGTTTGTCTCTCTCTCTCCGTGCCTGTTTTTCTGAGCGGGTATTAGTTTGTCTTTGTGTATGTTTTAGCGTTTTTATGTGTCTGACTCGTTGTGTTTTTGTGTTGTTTTGACTCTCCCTTTCTCTCTCTGTGCCTATGTATCCGAAGGAATGTTAGCCTGTCACTTTCTCTCTATGTGTCCGTGTGTCTGAGAGGAATGTTTGCTTCCCGAGTATTTTAGCTACTGTCTGAGTGCCAAAAAAATTAATGAAAGCACTTTTAAATACAACAAACTCAAATACTTGGTAAATTTCAAGTGTTTTAATTGGTAATTGAGTATCTAAAAAAAATCGCCTTCGCATAGGACAAACTCAGCTAGTAGGTAAATTCCGAGTGTCTTAGTTGCTAACTAAGCATCAAAAGTATAATAAAAGCACTTTCAACTAGAATAAACTAAGGGAGTTAATAAATTCCGAGTGTTTAAGTTGCAGACTGAGCATAAACTATTCAATAAATGCATTTCTGACTTCAGTAAGCTCAAGTAGTTGATAAATTCCAAGTGTTTTAGTTGCTCGCTGAGTACCAAAAATTTATAAAACCACTATTGACTAAAAGAAAGTCAACTAACTGTTGACTTGCTGAGTGTTTTAATTGGGGACTGATCATCAAAAAATCAATAAAAAAGCACTTTTGCGCAGAACAGCTAGTGGGCAGATTTCATGTGTCTTAGTTACTGACTGGCCATCAAAGGTTTAATAAAAGTACTTTTGACTACAATAAACTGAGGAAGCTGATGAATTCCGAGTATTGTAGTTGCTGCAGATTACCTAAAAGTTAATGAAAGCACTATTGACTACAAAAAATTCAGCTACTTGCTAAAGTCAAAGTCTTTTAAATGGTGAATGAGTAGAAAAAATGTATATAAAAAAAATAAAAAAAATTTTCTGAGTGTCTTATTTGCTGAATGACTGACTGTCAAAAGTATAAATAAAATCCCTTGTGAGTACAATAAACTCAGGTAGTTGATAGATTCCGAGTCTTTTAGTTGGTGGCTGAGAGCTAAAAATTTAATAACAGACCTTTGGCTACATCAAACTCGGCTACTTGACATATTTCGAGTCTTTTAATTGGCGACTGAGTATAAAAAAAAAATGAAAAACCACTTTAGCATTCAATAAGCTCATGTAGTCGGCAAATTCTGAGTGTTTTATTTACCGAATGAGCATCAAAGATTTAATAAAAGCACTTTTTACTACAGTAACCTCAGGCAGTTGAGAAATTCCGAGTGTTTTACTTGCTGGCTAAACACCAAAAAAGTTATTAAAAGCGCGTTTGACTACAACAAATTCAACTACTTAGTAAATTCTGAGTGTTAGTGTCTTTGTTGCTGACGGAGCATCAGAAGTTTAATAAAAGAACTCTTGACTACAATAAACTCAAGTAGTTTCATAAATTCCAAGTGTTTTAGTTACCGGCAGCGTATCAAAAATTTATTAAGAGCATTTACGTGTACAACAAACTCAGATAATTGGTAAATTTCGAGTGATTTAATTGGTGACTTGGTAAAAACAGAATAATAAAAACCCTTTTGCATACAGCAAGCTCAGCTAGTAGGTAAATTCTGAGTGTTTTATTTGCTGAATGAGAATCAAAATTTAATAAAAGCACTTTTGACAATAATAAACTCAGGTAGCTGATGAATTCCGAGCATTTTAGTTTCTGTGTGAGTACTAAGCAATTCATAAAATTACTTTTGACTACAACACGCTCAACTACTTGGTAAATTAAGAGTATTTAATTGATGACCAGGCATCAAAAATAAACGAAAAGGTACATTACATAGATCACTCAGCTAGTAGGTAAATTCCAGGTGGCTTAGTTGCTGACTGAGCATCAAAAGGTTAATAAAAAGCACTTTTGAATGCAATAGAATCAGGGAGCTGATAAATTCTGAGTGTTTCCCTTTTTAGGTGAATGCAAAAAAAAATAATAAAAGCACTTTTTGCAACTACAAACTCAGATACTTGGTCAATTCTGAGTACTTTGTAAATTCATGAACACCATATAAATGAAAAAAAAACACTTATGCATGCAAAAAACTCAGCTAGTAGGTTAATTCTGAGTGTCTTAGTTTCTGGTTGAATACCGAAAATTCAAGTTGCTTGGCATATCCTGAGTCTTTAAATTGGTGACTTAGCATAAAAAATAAATAAAAATTACTTTTGTATACACCAAATTCTGGTGGTAGGTCAATTCGGAGTGTCTTAGCTGCTGACTGAATATTAAAAATTTAACACAGGCACTTTTGGCTGCAATAAACTCAGGTAGTTGACGAGTCCCAAGTTTTTAGTCGCTGGTTGAGTACGAAAAAATTAATAAAAGAATTTTTGACTACAAAAATTCAACTGATTGGTAAATTTTCAGTCTTTTAATTGGTTACTAAGTATCAAAAAGTTAACAAAGGAACACTTTAGGGAACATAAGTTCTTCGGTTTACTTTACCCAAGCGCTTGTCATCAAATAGTTCGTGGTAACAAACGGTAGTAAGGAGCGACCCGGCTCAAAAGTAAACGAAAGTCAAAAACGAAATTTTGATACTAATAGATACATCAAAAGGATTGGATTTTTACGCTGATTTTAGATTTATAAGTTTCACCAAGTTTACCCATCTTACCCATCAAAAGATACGAGACTGAGAAAATTTGTCTTATTTTAGAAAATAGGGTAAAGCACCCTCTAAAAGTCATAGAATGTTAACAAAAATCTCACCATCGCATTCAGCGTATCAAAGAGCCCCACTGTGAATTTTCAAGCTTTGAGCTTGAAATTTCAAGCTCTAATCTACAAAAATGTGGAACTTTGTATTTTTTGCCAGAAGACCAATCGCGGGTGTGTGTCTATTTTTGCCTTTTTTCCAGGGGTGATCGTATCAACCCAGTGGTCCTATAATGTCACAAGAGGGCTCATTCTAACTGAAATGAGAAGCTCTAGTGCCTTTTCTAAGTGACGAAAAGATTGGAGGATACCTAGACCCCCTCCCACGCCCATTTTTCCCAAAGTCAACTGATCAAAATTTTGAGGTAGCCATTTTGTTCAGCATAGTCAAATATACTATAAGATTATTTTGAGGACGACTTAATTCTTCACAGTCCCCAGGGAAGGGGTTGTAAGTTACAAACTTTGACCAGTGTTTACATACAGTGATGATTATTTGGAAGTATGTAGACGTTTCAGGGGGATTTTTTGGATGAGGGAGAGGGGGTTAAGGGGAGGGAGCTACTTGGAAGGATCTTTACTTGGAGGAATTTGTCATGGGGGAATCAAATTTCGCGAAGGGGGTGCAGGATTTTCTAGCATTTTATAAAAAAAAACAATGAAAAAATAAATATGAAAAAGATTTTTAACTAGCAGTAAGGAGCAGCGTTATAACTTAAAACGAACAGAAATTATTACGCATATGAGGGGTTCATTTTCTCCTAAATACCTCGCTCTTTACGCTAAAGTGCTTTTAGTAATTTCAATTATTTATTCTACAGCCTTTGTGATTCCGGGATCATTCTTAAAGAATTGGGACAAAATTTAAGCTTTAGTGTAAAGAGCGAGGTATTGAAGAGGGGGCCAACCCCTTCATATATGTAATAAAAATATACAAATATATTAGGTCGTTACGTAGGTTAATTTGTAATTTACGTATATTTATTACTAATAAAAAGGTTCTTAAAAAAAAATAAAAAGTTCTACTTGCCTTTTTAAGTAACGAAAAACTGTAGGGCAACTAGGCCTCCTCCCCACCCATTTTTGATCAAAATCGTCCATACAAAAATATGAGAAAGCTATTTTGCCAAAAAAATTAATATGCAAATTTCGTCTGATTATTCATGTGCACCGAGCCAAAATTAAAACACGCATTAATTTAAAAACGTTCAAAAATTAAATAAAAACAAGTGTTTTTTAACTGCAAGCGAGGAGCGAAATTCAAACTTAAAACGAACATAAATTATTCCGGATATGAAAGGGCTTCTCCTCTCCTCAACGTCCCACTCTTTACGCTAAAGTTTGGCTCTTTCTCACAACTCTATTTTTTAAAAACAATTAAAAAAGTTTAGCGTAAAGAACAGGGTATTGAGGAGGGGACAACCCATTTCATATACGGAATAATTTTTTGTTCGTTTTAAGTTTTAATGTCGCTCCTTACTTGCAGTTAAAGAAACTTGTTTTTTTATTTAATAAGGTAAAAAGGCTAGCAGATTTGTCACTTTGATTCATTAAAATTCGATTCTTATTATGATATGTATTTAAAATCCCGCTTTACATTCGCTCAATGTAGGATTCCCATAAAAATATAAACGGGTTTCCTTTAATCCCTTCTTAAAAAATGCATAGCAACTGATTCATTGGGGACGTAGGTTCGGATATTTACTTTACCCAAGTGCAAGTCGTAAGAAAAAAGAGGCAGCCAACACTTCGTTTTCGATTCATTACAATTTGGTTCGTATTTATAAAACACGTTTAAAACCCCGCTTTAGATTCACTCAATGTAGGATTCCTATAAAAATGTGAGCCGGTTTCATTCAATTCCTCTAAGTCCAAAAAATTCTGAGTCCAAAAATTCTAAGCTCCCAAGAATTCTTAGTCCCCCAAAAATTCTATATCCGCAAAAACCTAAGTCCAAACAGACTGAGTCCAAAAAGAGGGATAAAAAAGTGGGTTAGAGGTACAGGGGCAGGTGAGATGGATGACCGTAAGTTCCCTCTAAAAACAAAGTGTTGATATAAGGGCTCAGTCTTATGAATATGATGATACAAGTGGTTATACTATGCTTACATTAATATATACTGTGAAGTAAAGTTCCATACTATATCTTAATTTCTATTAACCTAATTTGCAATCAAATAAAATGGTTTATTTAAGTGATAATTCTTCTTATTTCGCCATTTCTACCATTTCATCTGAATTCATATAAACCGGCTACTAAAGTGGTCTCTACTCTAATTCAGTAAAGGTTGAATATATGTTAACCATGTCCAGACAAGTATTGCTAAAGTGGTCATTCCACTTAACCAGTGAAGGTTGAATATTTGTTGATCATGTCCTGACAGTAATATGTAGGTCATTCACCGGATTTAGTATTTAGGTAAGTCAGTTATACAAATTTTTGGCTAATACGTTTATGCAAATGAGGTATGTGTAGGAAGTAAATATGGCCATACTACTCTAATAACAAATGATAGGTAGCTTTAAATTCAGCAAATTTTAGATATGTAGAATTAGAAACAAATTTAGATTAGTTTTATATATTAAAATTCGGACTTCAACAGCTCTTATGTTAAAGATGGGTTTTTTTTCGAGAACTATGATGAGTAAATACTTCTGTCAGTCACTATCGCCAATGCATATAATTGCCTTTAATTATTTCATTATTTACCTTGACAAATTCCCGTCTCACGATGTTTTTCCTTTTTTTACTTTATTCGTCTTCATTTCCAGTATTATTTCCATCGAAATTTGTTTTGTGACGTTGCAAAATAATGGATCAAATTCTTTCCGACTAAATTACTGTTGTTTTTAAACTTACATATTTAAGAGTTTTGTTCGCTATTAGCGAGGATTGCTTTTAATTACCGTATATTACCCTAAATGCACTGGCGTCAATGCATGAAAATCTGGGGGAGGGGGCAATTTGTTTGTTTTCAGTTTTGTTCTATGGAAATACTAAAGAAATCTGTTTTTTTTTTACTAAAAATACCGAAAAAGTTTTTTTCAATCTGCAGGGGGGCAAAAAATCTTGGGGGAATATACCCTCCTTGACCCCCCTCCCAATTTACCCTACTGCATGAATGGTAGAATGCTTTCATTTTCAAACTCATGGTCTGGATATATTAGGATTCTTCTTGGGGGCCGGGGATTATGTAAAAATTTATAATTTGAATAAGAATAAGATAAAATGACGTGCCATGAACTCGGGTAAATTTATACTTTTAGAGGGGAGTGTAACCTTGGCCTCGAGCACCCCTTTTTCATCCCTGCCCCTCTAGACCTTGTTTCACCTCTCCAGCCCTGATTTGTCTCGGATTTTCTTGTGTATTCTCCAACAGTTTCAAGCGTATACAGTTCTTGTGAATGTATTTGTGATAGTACAGTGTTTATGTCGTAAGTCTTGTTATTCATACAATATAAATTTACCTAAAACTCAATATGGCTTAGTTATATCCACTCTTATATTTTTTACTAGTTCCTCCTTATTTAGGTTATTCATTGGAAAAGGAATTTTATGGGTACGTACATCTTTGGGTTGCTATTTTCTATATTGCAGTTTTTTTTAGTGAGCGCCCTCTTCTATTGGAAAACTGTCTTAGCAATCTTCGTTGGCTTCACTTTTCCGTGGAGTAGTCTTCCTGGGTTCAATGCTCTGCGACTGCAAACTTCTAGGGAATGTAATATCCTGGGTCCTTTTTTGGGTCAAACCTTCCTAGAGTGATGTGAATACATCCTTCTCATTGCCAACTGGTATTTTATTATCTTCCCGAACCGTAAAATTAAATTAAATAAAAAAAAGAACCGTAAATTTTTTTTAGCTGGATTAGCAAAAGGATCAAGGAGGTATACAAAAGGATATACTCTGAAAAGAGTAAAGTTTAAAACATGGCGGCTAGGTCTATTTTTACTATCATTTAGTTGCGCAGAATGACATATTGCTCATTGCTGAAAAACAATAAAAGAAAATGAAGAAAAAACAAAAAAAAGACAAAAGAAAGACAAACACTTACATACTGCAGAAATATCAAGCAATGGAAAATACCTTCCAGGCAAATTCAGAGGATTTGTGTCCTAAGTGGTCCAATATTCCTGAATAGGGTTAGGAGCACTTATTATAAAAAAAAGGAAGCACAGATGACTCGGTAGGAAAATGAAGGTACTATATCGAACCTTAATGCTAATGTTTCAGGGGTCACAGACTCGAGGTCACCATCATTTCAATATTTCCGAAGTCTTCATTCTTATATTTTTTTTTATTGTCATGTTGTTGCCATTAAGAATCAGCTTCTTTTAACGCCTGTTCTTAGTATCTTTTTTTTTATAGTCGTTGAAAATCACTGAGAAAATCAAAAAGTATTTCAGGATAGCTCTATCAAAATTCCACTTCAAAATGTAACTTCTGAAAACAAAATATCTCTATGATAGTGCCTAGAAACATTCTTGAAAATTTGTTTAACGCTCCCGTAAACTTGGTACGACAGAAGAGAATAACAAAATATAAATTGTTATTATTTTAAAAATAGATGTGATTAAAGTAGTACTAAAAAAAAGTTATGATAAGGTTATAAATGTCAGAATGTTTTGAGAATGAATATGGTTACCTCGCTGCAATTTGCTTTGTACAATAAAATTTCAATTCAAATGCTTTGAATGGGAATAGATAAATAAAACACTTACAATTACCAGGGCTAATTCGTAAAATCTTATTAGTTTTCAGTAAAACACAAATTCAACTTAAACATTATAAACCAGTGCCCCGCACCAAGAAAAAGTTTCCAACTATAGCCCGGGTGAAATGAAAGAAACGACCACAATGAAAATAAGCTTTTGGAACACCTATAGTGATATGGTATAATGACATGACAATTATATGGATTTTAATTAAAAATAAAATCTCTTTTTGCTGCCCAGCAAGATTGAAGACAAATGAGCAGAAACCACCCTGGCTGCTCTGCTAGTAATCGTTTGAACTAAAAGCTGTTTTACTGTTAATGTATGAAAAGAAACGTGATCAGTAGGCTATCTTTTGTCAACACTGATTTACTCTTTACGTTCTTAAAAGCAATTTTTAACATTTACTGTTTCTTATGTATACATCCATATCAACTAGTGTTTGATTTACTTGTTTAATGTCTTAATGATAATCAGGTAGCTGTACACTACCCTACAGAATGTACAGAAGAGGGTCATCTTAAAATGGAGGGTACTAATGGGTCTGCACCCCCGAAAACGAATGATAATTCTCTGAATATTCCATATAAGACATAGGTAAATGTAACTTTTCATATAAACCGGAAACTATTTATGACCAGGAAGTAATTATTTTGTTCTGTATAAATGCCGTTTGTTTTAAGTTTTTCTGCTGACAATTACTGCTGTATGTGGTCGAAATATCTAGAAATTTTTGTATCTGTTTTCAACTGTCTATTAGGAGGACTTCTCTCTATTTGAATTTTATTTGTTCGTTATAGGAAGAAGTGTGGTCTTGGAAAAGATACCTACATCGTGTGTATGGGAATGATAGACAAGGCGGTACCCAGGAATATTTTTAGAGGGGGGTGTTTTACGCAAGGATTTTTTCAGGGTCAGAGGACACAAAAAACTCAAACACGCATAATTCTTTTTGTATCCATTTTTGTTAAGTTCCTGTTAACCCTCTCAGCCAATGAAATAAAAACTATCTGTGACCCGGAAAGAATTACTTTATTCTGTATACAGTTTGTTTTAACTGTAATACTTCAGTATATTAGCTGATGAAGATCACTTTTGTAATCCCTTTTGAAGATCACTTTTCACTCTCGATTAATTATCCAGAGCCTTTGTATCCATTTTCACTCTCTTTTAAAATTTCTTATTCTCAATTGATTTTTTATTTGTTTTCCTTATAATCGGCAAATTTATTGTCTGTTTCCTATCCTACCCACCTGAAAGCCAAATCCTTCATGCATGCCAGATGCTACATGAATAGACTAGTTTACTAAGTCGCAATTAACGACAAGAAAGAAAAAGACGAAATATTACACAACAAAATTACGAAACTTATGTGGAAAAAAACATTCACAAAATCATTCAAAACTGTTTACAGCTGTTACAATATATTTAATGGCCAAGTCAACTTCATCATATTTTTTCGAGTATTAATAATATTAATTAAAGAAACATAAAGTTTTCAGGTCAAATTCTAGTTTCAAAGATTGCCTTAAAAATTGTTTAGGTTTTTGTTCCAAATTTCATTGAAACTGCACAAGTTATGTTCTAGGTCATTTTTCTTTTCTTTGGGAAGTTCAACGTTAAATTTCCTCATATGTTAAAAATTAAGATGTGTTCTAGTATGTTAAAACATAAGTTGTGTTCTAGGTCATTTTTATTTTCTTTGGGAAGTTCAACGTTAAATTTCTTCATATTTTAAAAATTAAGTTAAAATGTATATCCACTTATGTGTGTATTTGGGTCAAAGCATTCGATCCATTAGGTATTTATATGATACATTAAACAAAAACTTACCAAGTTTGAAGTTTTATTATAATTCTACTCCAAAAAAGGAGGACCACCGTAGCTGAGAATTCAACTGAGATAGACGTCCGCGATCATTTGGATTGATTCAGAATAATATCAGTGTCCTTGTAGTATGCGATGGTTAAGCTCACGCTGAATCGCTGAGAGTTCCACGGGAAGGGAAATCGGGAGGGTAGTTGAACTCTCAGCTACGCTAGTGCTCCTTTTTTGGAGTAGAATTACAACCAAACTTCAGACTTGGTAAATTTTCGTCTAATTTATCAATTCTACTCCAAAGCGGGTCACCTTAGCTACAGTTTCGAGTTAAACTGAGATTTTAAAGTTCACCATGAGTTAAACCATCACAAACAATCAATAATAGCCCTATTTGTAGAAAGAGGCTATTGTTCATTTGTAGTAAGATGTTTCAAACACAAAAAATACAATAATAAATTCCAAGGACAGATAACTGTCGTCCACTTTTTATTGGTTTGTCGTAGAGCCTTGGTTTAAGGTGGGACATTAAAGTAGACCTGATACTATGAGCACCACAAACACTGAGATTTATAACTGCAAGAAACAACACTTCTTAGATCCATCTAGAAATAGATGATTTAGACCCAGCAATATGAGGCTTACAATATGTAAGAAAAATTGCGTCGCCTCTATTTTCATATTTCGTCATTCTAATATAAGTAGCTAGATGCGTCACCGGGCACAAGCAAGGCCAAAATTAAACGACTGATTTGTGGTAGCACGATTTTGTTGTTTTTAACAAAACATTGATTTGAAAAACAGAATTTTCATCGTCATTATGTGTCATATTACTATGTGAAAAACTAGTCTAAATCTGAACTCTTTCAGAAGCTGATAAAATCAATATGAAATTTTTGATTTTATCAGCTTCTGATAAAATTTTGTGCTAGTGTCTTTGCTTGAAGATTTTCGATATACAAAGCTGGTAATCTAAAAAGATCGAATGCACGTTTTGCATCCCAAATACTAGAAAGCTTGAGAAGACCAGGCCGTCTATTAAATACACCTCTCATGGGCTTCATGTGATTTAAGTACTGCCTGACTGAAGGCTTGGTAAAATTTCCGGCAAAGCAATGCTTGCAGTATTAATGCACTATATCCAACGCCAGAGTGGAGAAGCTCAAAAAGGAAGGTCAAGGTCTCTAGCAAAGTTGCCTCTAAAGGCTGGATCACGTATCTTCTACAAAAGTCGAACTTTTTCAATGTAAACCCTTTACTGGCGCCTTGTCGAATCCCGCCAGCCATCCATGATAATATCGACTATGGAAGGGGAATATCCTTGTCCGTAAAGACCTTGTCGGAGACTACATAAGCCGCTAGGCATAACGTCTTCGACAATGGATGGTGAAAGATTTATTTCTGTGGCAGAGACAAAATAAAAAATATCATCTGGTAGAAGTATGGGACTTCATACTAAAACATATAATAGTAAGGGATATTAGGCTTATGTGGTCCAATCTGGAAAGATCAAAATACCAGTTGCCTGATCCGTTTCTGATTTCTGAAGGCTCTTCAGAACAAAATTAAATGGGAGAATACATAGAAGAAATGAGGCTTCAAACTCCTTGCAATTGCATCTATGAAAAAAATTTTGTATCTGGTTTCCCAGAAACAAATGGTTCAATATGAAAATTTTAACTAATTGCAAACAAATCAATATCTATCGACTGAGATACAAAAGAGTTCATATTTATAAATATTCAATTTCCGTCTTTTTCGTTACATGTTTTGGCGATATTTCATCTGTGATATTAGCCACTCCAGGCATATGTTTTGCAGATAACCACACTTTACCCTGCAAAACCAGCTGCCAAACATTATTTGCGAAATAATTACAAAACTCATATTTCACGCCTCTCTAATTATTTATGTAAGCTACTGTGGTTTTATTTTCTCAGCACAGCCGGGCATGTATGTCGTTGCTATTCCGAGAATAGCTGTTTAATCCCAGATAAACAACTTTTGTTTCTAAACCATTGATGTCAAACCCCTTTCTTCTGAGGACCATTTACCTGTCGCCGTTTTCATGGAATATTCATCCACAAATACCCAGGCTAGTCTTGATGCATCACCCACAGCCTTGTTTGGATGCAATATCACACACAAATTTTGTCAACTAATCTAGACTCAACTGCTTCAGAAGAATGATTGGGAATATCCAACCACTATTGCAGTTCTGAACTGCAATTCAGAACAGTTATTATGAACTGGCAGAGAAAACTCAAGTAAATCCTTCATCTTCCTTATTTCCAGAGATTCAGGAGATAGCGTTGTTTGTAAATTTGGGGAGTTTTTTTTTTTTAAGGATCTTAGGACCTTCCTTGGTACCAGAACGTTCATCAGAAACCTTTTTAAATAGAGTATCATTTGACGTGCTTTGTTTTAATCTTTTGCCTTTTTGCCTTTCCGGAGAAACCTTCCGTTTTCTGTCATTTCTTTGGTCATGGATTTCTTATGGGGCACTCTTTGACAGTTCTGAGGGCTCTAGAACCTATTTGTGGGCTCCGAGAGCTAGATCTTTCGGCCCCACAACTAATTTCAGGGCTTCGAGAGCCATATCAAGCAAGAGCTCTCAGTCGACTATGAGAGTTCAAAGAGTGAAGAGCTAAACCAGTTTTCAATTGAATTGGATATAGTCCTTGCTAAAAATTTGATGAACTTGCGTGAATAACCAAGCACATATTACAAACGTGAGTACTTTTGGGGCGGCAAATTGGAACATTCTGTTCTTGAAATTTGTTACTTGTAGTCTTCACCCCCCCCCCCCATTGTGACTGAAGATTGTAAAATGGCAAAATATAAATCGTTTGATCTTGTCCTAGCTTCATTTCAAGGATATCCCTTATGGCCATCAGTAGTTATTAAAACCACCAAAAACCAGAAAAATCAAGCTAGATATCTAGTCTTTTGCTATGGCACCCACTCGGAGCATAATATAGCTGAAGCACACATCCGCAATTGGAATGACCATTTTAAAGAAGCTTGTGCGAGGACAGATAAAGATGTAAATAAGGCTTTTGAAGAGCAGCGCTTATCCCCTGATATTTTCAAGACTCTAAGTAAGTCCTACTTATCACTACCCGCTAAAACTAAAGGAAAATCCAGTCTAGCACCATTAACTCCAACTTCTGCAGCAGCATCAACTTTAAAAGAAATAATAAACGAAACTCAAGAGGAACTAATGAGCACTAAGTCTAACCTAATGAATGATATTTCTCGTGTCGTATCAAATACAATGAAAGATCGCCGAGCTTCGGAAATTATAAGTGAAGATATTGTGAACGAAGTTTATAATTCGATTTCCCTTGAATATAATGCCAAATTTGAAAAAATTGAAACAACCCTTCGAAAACTTTATAATGCCGTGAACTTGCTTGAAAATAAAATCTCTAACTTAGAAGACAAGTTTGACCAACTAGAGCAGGATGCCTTACTTGATAGCCTAATTTTCTACGGTGTGAAACCAAACCCCAATGTGGAACTGAGAGAAAATCTTAATGGAGTGATAACACAAATAATGGGCTTGCAAGATTTTAAAGAAATGGACCTCTTAAAGGTTAATCGATTCCGCATGCCTGCTAATCAAACTGAGAATGTGAAAATCGCCCCAGTTCTAGTAAAATTTTCAAGCTTAGATACTGCTCGTAAAGTGTTTGCAGCAAAAAGTAAGTTGGCAAAGTCAGGTGTATTTGTTTTAGAAAACCTAACTAAAAAGCGTCGGGATCTATTAAACGCGGCTCGTAGCACCTTTGGCCCAAGAAGTGTTTGGTCTGATCACGGTCAAATTCTAGCCAAAGTTCCTGGTGAAACTCGTATACGCAAAATAAATTATTTGCATGAATGTATTAGTATGTGACTGGTTAATATTTTCTTGATGCGTATCCTTTCCTAAGTCATTCTTTTTTACAGTTTCTTTTTTATTTCGTTTCATTTTTTTTTTCATGCTCATGGTTCATCCCGATAGTACCTTCTGTGCTATTAATTATTTATGTGTTTATAATCCTTTGACAGGTTTTTCTTTCGTAATAGATTTAGGTAAAGATTTCTTTTTTGTTCATCTGGTGATTTAAATGGACTCCAAGTAAAACCTGCTTTTGTCAATATTTTAAGTCGTGAAAGACGCCTTTGCGAGCTTGAAAATAATCCTTTTGATCTAATTAGTATTGTGAATAATTCTGTGGGTCAGGTTAATCAAAACCTGACTAATATAAACCCTGTTTGTAATAGTAAATATGTTTCGGAATTGGGGGGAGAGGAGGTTACCAAAGGAAATTATTCTCTGACTGCACTTCAGCTTAACATTCAGGGTCTTTCCTCGTCAATAGATAATTTAAGACAAATAGTTTCGGATGGACAGCCTGATGTTGTTGGTTTGTGCGAGACATTTTTGGATTCTGGAAATGAAATGCTATTGGATATCCATGGCTACAAAATGGAACATATAAACCGCTGTAAGATGGCTAAAGGAGGTCTTGCCATGTTTATATCTAGTAATTTGCATTATTGCTTACGGGATGACTTATCAAGGAATTTTGAAGATATCTTTGAGTCACAATTTATAGAAATTAGAGTTAATGGTATTGATCTAATCATAGGCAATATTTATCGTTCTCCTAGTGGCGCGGTTTCGTTGTTTCTTCGGAATCTTGAGGAAATACTTGACTTAATATTGAAACGTCCGTGTCAGTTAATCATAATGGGTGACTTTAATATAAATTTGATGGATTCAAATTCTTCGGCTTCAGTTGATTTTCTTTCAACCATGCTTGCCGCAGGAACTCTACCAACTACATCCATCCCCACACGAGTAACTAATGTTACAGCTTCTTTGATTGACAATATCTTCTCTACGCTTTGCTTGAAGAAAAACTCAATTTTAGTTACTGATATCTCCGATCATTTTCCCATATATTCTCGGTTCAGTTTTAATCGGGGAAGGAATAACCGGGCTCAAGTGTTTGATTCCTATTCTACTAGGTTTGGTGAAAATGAGTTATCTCTTCTTGGTTCTAAATTAGCGAAAAATTCGTGGAGCTTATTTGATAATAACAAGGATTTTTCTTGTTTATTTGAGTCGTTTTATGGAACCATAAAAGAGGCTATTCTTAACATTTGTAAAGTACCACCTTCTAATCGCAGGTCTAAAAGGATTATTCCTCTAAACCCATGGATGACATCCGGACTTCTCAAAAGCTGGAGAAGGAAAAATAATCTCTGGAGGTATTATAAATGCGCTACACTTTCTACGAGTGCTATTCGTCTTTGTCAATTCAAGATTTACCGGAATATATATAATTCCTTGTGTAGGAAAGCCAAATCTCTCTATTATCTAAATAATTTTGCTGCGTGTAATAAGGATATTCGTAAAACTTGGAAGGTAATAAATTCTGTGCTTAAACCTGGTTCTCAATATAGCTCTTTACCTATGAGTCTGGTCATTGGTGATGAGACTGTAGAGGGTGAGCTTAATGTCCAAGAAGCATTTACTTCATTTTTCGCTAGTATTGGTAATAATATCGCTTTCACAGCTACTTTTTCTCGGTCTAAGTCGGACTTTAGATCTTACCTCGGGCCGTCTTGTGTTAAGTCTATGTTTCTAGAGCCAGTAACAGAAATTGAAATTACTAAAATTGTTAATGGCTTGAAAGACTCATCTTCATCTGGGCCAGATTCTATTCCTACTAAGGTAGTTAAATCTATTCTTCCTTCAATAGTTGTGCCTCTTACAAAACTTGTTAATCTTTCATTTAAATATGGGGTTTTTCCAGATCCTCTCAAGCGTGCTCGGATTATTGTTCTGTATAAAGGTGGACCAAGAAATGATCCAGCAAATTATCGACCAATTTCAATTTTATCAGTATTTAGTAAAATCTTCGAAAAGGCTATGCTTTCTCGTCTGCTTAAATTTCTAAAATCTAAAGAGTTTCTTCATGATTTTCAATTTGGTTTCCGAATGAAGCACTCCACTTAGCATGCCTGTATGACCCTTTTGAATTTTATACGTTCTGAATTGGATTGGGGATTAATTCCGGCTGCTATATTCCTGGATATTCGCAAGGCATTCGATTTCTTAACCCATGAAATTCTTCTATCGAAGATGTCTCATTTTGGCATTAGGGGTAATGTATTTTCTTGGTTTCAATCTTATTTGAATGATAGGTTAATTTCTGTTAATCCACAATTTAATTTCTGTCAATCACAAGTGAATTTTGGCGTCCCTCAGGGATCAGTTTTAGGGCCAGTGCTATTTTTGATTTATATAAATGATCTTTTTTACGCAGTAAAAAAGCAGAAACCTATTCATTGCTGTAGACTCTGTCATCCTAAACCTTCCCTTGCCCATAGTGCCAGCTATAGTTCACCATCTTCTGATGTCCTTGTTTGTTTTGCTGATGATAGCACACTCGGCACTTCGGGGAACTGTGAATCCGAGCTTCGATTAAACTTGGAATACTTGTTTGAGAGAGTAATTTCATGGCTTGATGCTAATTTTCTTTCCCTAAATTATTCAAAATCCAATTTTTTGATATTTTCGCATGTTTCTCAGATTTATCCCAAGTTATCAGAAATTCATCAGCCAAATGGGATAATTCACAGATCTAAAGATCGATATGTTCGTTTTTTGGGCATTCTTGTTGATGAAAACTTGTCTTTCAAGCGTCACATTGATTTGATTAAAATGAAGATATGCAGGAGTCTCGGTATTTTAAGGAAACTCAAACATATTTTTCCTGGATCAATTTTGGAAATCCTTTTTCACTCCTTGATCCGATCTTACGTTTCCTACTGTCCAATAGTATGGATGTCAACCTTTCCTTCACTGTTAAAACCACTTTCTAAGGTTTATAATAAAGCTAGAAACCTCATTAAGGAAACTAACCGTTCAAGAGTTATCCCATTACTTGATCTCGAGTCACTGTATATTCTTTCGTGTGCATGTTTTACTTTTTCTTAGCTTCATGGTGACCTCCCCCGTCCCCTAAGTGTTCAGCCATCTCTCACCTCTGATCAGAATAATTATAATCTTCGCAATACCGAAAATCATATTCAAGTTCCTTTTACTCCTTGTGTAAGGTCAGACTTTAATCCTTTAATTGCGAGTTATATTGTATGGAATAAGTTGCCCGAATCAGCTCGAAGGTGCCACTCATTTGGTTTGTTCAAAAAAATTATTAAAAATTCATTGGCTTCTTAGAAATTATTTTATCTCTTTTTATATGTGTATATGCGTGTATGTATGCATATATATTTCCTGATTATTTCATTGGAGTTTATTTTATCTACAGATCTACTTAATTAATTTAGTCTGTTCAATCTATTAGTCTATTTAGTTTTGTTTTCTATAGTTTTTCATTTTATTTATACTTTCCTCTCTTCTCCTTTTTGCTCTTCTCTCTGTGAGTAAGTGATTATTTTTTTTCTTCTCTGAGTAAGTGGCTCGTTTATTTTCCCCTTTTTTACAGGCCAAAGAGCCTTTGGGGAAATAGTAAAATGTAATATTGTATGCGTGTTTCGTGATGAATAAATCTTATCTTATCTAGCTGGAAAATCTTTGAATCGTGGTCGATTATGGACTAAGAAGCTTTGAAACGACACCCCAAACTTTTTGAAGTTTTCTTTCTGGCAGGAAAAGACGCATTGATTGCGGATCTAACAGAAAACCCATAAATTTTATTTATTGACTTGAATTTCCAGTTGAGTGACAAACCCTCAATTCTAACAGTGAATTTGATTTTTCATGAATGTTGTTTTGACATTCTGAAAGTAACCGGTACTTGTGTATTATTCAGAACATACTCAATAAGTGAAGCTAGGTTCTTTCGTGAAACAAACTGCGATGCAGGTACATTTTAATTACAAATTTGGTATTTGTTCATTATTCAATTAATTCAGTTCAATTCAGAACACACTCAAGAATTTTGCTGAGAAAATCTGGTTTCATAGCCACAAAGACAAAACTCGATTTAGTTTGCTACGCATAGTGCTAGAAGATAGTGCCAAAGACTGAAAAGAGGCAATTATATTTTTCCAGGATCGGGGGTTGTTGCCCACAACAGAGCAGTGCGTCAATGGACACCACATTACTTTATAACCTAATTAAACCTAACCTAACATCGTAGTTTGTTTCACGAAATAACCTAACTTCACTTATTGAGTTTGTTCTGAATAATACGCAAGTACCAAATAACCTTCCCAGAAAGGCTAATCTTTCAAGTAAACAACAGACGAATGTCAAAACCTTTGTCAAACCTCTGTCAAACCTTTGTCAAAGTAGGGAGAAGACTGGTTTCATTTCTCTTGTAAGAACCCTTGGGGCTCCTGACAAACAATTTGGCATTAGAACCTAGCAACAATCTTCTTCAAACAAAGCTGCATTTGACCATCAAGATCAACAAGATATGAATAGTAAAAACCGACAAGGTTAACAGAGGTCATGTAATGATTTGTGTTATTAAGAGAATTGCAGACTAAAAGTTTCTATTTTAAAATGACGGTATTTAACGCTTTTGTTAAACTCTTTAAGATTCAGAATAAATTGAGAAGAGCCATTTTTCATCGAGACCGTAAAAAATGGGGGAAATGTAAAGTATTTCCTTTTTTCTGAACTTGGAACTTCAACAATAGCGTCTTTATGCAGTAAAATATCAACTTCTTTCCTTATAACGTGTAATTCTTCAAAAGTAAAACTTTTGTTCTTTTTTCAAAGCTTTTAATGGTGTTTTCTCAAATTGAATCGCATAACATGTAGGCACAATATTCAAAATATTCGAATCACTGGTTATTGACTGCCTTTTCAAGACAAACATACTAATTATCCCTATTTGAAAGTTATCAGCCAAACGTTGTAGCTGGCTAATGAAATTTATAACAAAATCCTAAAAATTAAGGGCAGGGTATGCTGGAAAGCACATACCAGCTATTTGCGACCACATTTCTAGAAACTCTTTGAGTTTGGGCCTTTCTTGAGGGTTCTGCCTGAATGAGCGCAGCATTGCCTTCTATGCTTCTCACGATCATAATTGGCATTCATGAAATTGTACAACAAGACAATCACTATCTTATCAAAATACATTAAAAGCAACGTATATACATATACTGTGCATCATAATTACTCATTAGTTTTTTGGTGTTAATCCAGGCTAAAGCGAACATCAACTGATATTGCTCTTAGTTTAATCTAGGTGATTACGGACTTCTATCTCAGTTTAACTCGAAAGCGTAGCTAAGGAGCTGCGCTTCGGAATAGAATGAGCTTTAACAAGGGCATGGAAAATATTACTTCCTTGTTTTCAACAAAATGTAATTTCACCAACAGAATCAAAAATTAACAACAGTACAACGGTACTAAATGATTCCCAGAGATTGCTTTGGGTACCCGACTGACCGACCGTGTCTAAAACAGTAAGCTGTACGACAAATTTGGTTCAATAATGTTTCAATTTGGTTCAAAATTTTCGAGCGCTATAATGAGAGAAAGGATGAGACGGCTTGACACGTTCTGCAGATGAAGGATGACAGATTGCAAAACATTGTCGGCTAATAGTCTAGGGCCAAATGAAAAGTAAGTTGACCCTGAATTAGGATGGAGGATACCGTGAGAAGAAATTTAAGGGAAATATAAACTTCTTGGGAGGGTGTAAAGAGGGATCTTTTGAATAGATTGGGCTGCAGGAGGAGCGTGTGTAGCTGTGTTGGTCTCAGGTGGCTTGGTGCTAGAGTGAGATACTAGTAGTAAAAGTAAGGTAATAATAAAATCTTAAATGTTCTCATTGTCTTCCGTTAAAAAAAAGAAATGAATACTTTTGGAGTTAAAATTAAGAGCAAAATTCACTAAGGATTTTGTCAAAATCCTGTGCGTCTGAACTTACCGTTGCTATTGAACTTTTAGATTTTGGAGTTTCTATAGTTTTGAGCTAATGGTATAAACAACATAAATGTTACAAACAAATTTTTATTGAAATTCTGGTTTTATTTTTTATAGTGTAGCTGTAATAGCTGTTCCTTAAAATCGACGTAGATTCTTATTTAGCTCTAAACCCTCAGTTAAAAAGAACTTGGGCCTTTCCATGAAAAAAGAACTAAGCCGGATTTATAATAGACAATTTGCAAGGCATTCTTCTTGGTTAATTTACTGATTTGGAATTACAAAAATGGGGCTTTAGATTGTAATATATGACGAAAAAAAGTTTAGCTGGAGTTAGTTTGCTATTGGTTTTGACTTAAGAGTTTAGGTTTGGCTATAGGTTATTGTCCTTTAGAAAACGCAAATCTTAATTTGTTCCCTTTCTTATCTGAATGTTTTCCAACTATAGTTTGGGGATCAAGCCCCTCTACTTTTTTAACTTTGCCAATGTGATAAGAGACGGAACATAATAGCCTTACTCTAAAATAAACATAGTAGGAAAACTCAATCAGAATTCAAACAAGCGAGTTACATAACCCTTTAAATTTACAACTATATCAATTCAATATCAACTCTACCTATGTAGATAAGACTCTTTCTATATTTGTTATTTTTTATATTTTATCAAGAGGCTAAGATTATTTATTTATACCTGGGTTCTGTGTAGATCTCCCAGTCTCAGTTATTTAAACCCTGGTCTTTAAGGCCATTGTAAGGTGTAGCTGGGTATCATGAGTTGTTTCTATACTTGAAAGTATTGATCGTCCTACAAGTCTTACATAGCACATTAATGATAATCAATGAAACATACAGAATAATTTAATGCGAAAGAATTCAAACAAAATAAAATTTTGGATTATACCAAGCCATCTCATAAATAAAAAAGTCACTAATATTCGCAATTTCGTTTAGTCTATCACTGCCCATTCCAGCCTGCGAGCTGAATCTGATAAATCCATGCTTTTCCAATTTATATATTTGCTGGTATTTGAAGCGGTAGTTTTGACTATCTTGTCTTGACATTAGAAAATTATGAGTTTCTAATGCTATTTGCTTGATTTGGGCTGTAACACCTAAAAAAGAAAACAAAATAGTTACAATTCTCCAGAAACGCTGTAGGACTATCCTAAGGGAAAGAAGAGAAATTTTCCTTGGGGACTAGTTGTCTTTAGATTGAGTATGCAAAGTTTACCCCAAACCTTTCTTTTTTTATCAGTTCAAATATGCCTTCCATTTACTTTTGTTTTATCAAACAGTTCGTGGTAACGAACTGTGGTTAGGGAGCGATTCGGCCCAACAGTAATTGAAGCTCTAAAAACAGAACTTTGGTAACCATAGGTACATTAAAAGGATTGCATTTGTTTGCTGATTTCAAATATATAAAATTCATTAAGTCTTATATTACTCGTCAAAAACTACGAGCCTGAGAAAATTTACTTGATTTTAAGAAAAGGGGAAAACACCCAAAAAAGGTCTAGGAATCTTAATGAAAATTGCACCATCAGATTTCACATTTTCAAGGAGGGAAGTTTCAGGGTATGAACTTCCCAGGAGAACTTCTACACGGAGAGAATTTGCTAAAATTTCTATACGAAATTATTTTTATCTGAATTATTCTCTTTTTGGCAACTCAATTTTACATATGGAGATGTTCTAGGGGAATTGACCGGGGGAAATTTTCCAGCAAGACTGGAATTGTCTTGGGAATTTTTCTGGGGGTAATTTTCCGTAGTAGGAATTCTCTATGGGAGAATTTTCTACGAGAGAGACTTCGCGTTGAGGTAGGCGGGAAATATTTCATGAAGTGGGGGGGGGGGGTGGCGGGAATGAAATTGTCTGTATCTCCAGGATACAGGCATGGCTTGAAAAACGATCATAAATTAAGAAAAACACAAGTTGTTTTGCGAACAAATCAAGGCTAGAACAATTTTCCAGGCGGAAGTATCCGCAGGAAATTTTCCTGCGAAATTTTCTGATATCTTAGGGTACCGAAATCAGCAAACTGATATACAAGCTTTGGACACTTCCGTTTCCCAAAAATAGCAATCTGGTAACCTAATTGTAGATCCCAAAGACCACCGATGTGGGTACTGGAGATCCGATTTTAGAGAATGAAATAAAAAAACAAGTTTTTTCAACTGAAAGTAAGGAGATACATTAAAAAATAAACGAAGAGAAAATATTACATATATGAGGGGAGCTGCCCCTTCTTAAGCCCCTTGTTCCTTATTCTAAAGTGTTTAATGTTTAAAACGAGCTGGTTTTTCCAGCTAAAAGGTTGGGCAGGACTTCAACAGCCCTTGTTTTTCAGTAGAATGGGAAAAAAGTAAAGCTTTGGCATAAAGAACGAGGGGTTTAGGAAGGAGTGTTCCCTCATGTACAGAATAATAAAGAATAATTGCTTATCATTTTAAGTTCCAATGCTGCTCCTTACATTCATTTGAAAAAGCTTGTTTTTTATAACTAATTTGTATTTGTTTTTCAAATCATGCCAAGGCCTAACTAGATGTGATGTTGGCTACCGGCCCGACAAACCCCGATTTCTTGCTATTAAAATGTATATGCCAATTATTGTAAACTGATTGGTAGCGTCCAGCTTCTTCAATTTTTCTGCTTAAGGGTTAAAATTTTGGGTTGTAATTAAGTTTTAGACAAAATTTGAATATTTTAAGAAAATTTGTGATTTTGGGGAATACACTCTTATTTATATTTTTTACTGCAGAGTTTTGGATGAATGGATAGGGGAATTAATATTCATACCGATGGCAATTATACGTGGCTTTTGATCTTCTACGTAGCAGAAGCCATCGCGGCCTCTGCAACAGGGTTCTTTGATGTTTAAATACATTAAAAATTTGCACACAAATGGGAAAAGAAAAATATTAACATTTGAAATTGCTGGTAGCAATATAAACGACATTGTAGCACTTGCTAACCACTCCCCCAAGAAATTTCCTAGGGAGGCTCACGAAGTCCTGCCTAGCCTTTTCCACCTCTGCGCCGGCAGGCAGATGATTGTAATATTTTGTGCTACATTGAACGAATTTTTTGAAAGGGAAGTGAACCATCAACCCCCTAACTTTTACCAATAATAGAGGTGAAAACCAAAATGTTCCCGGGAATATAGGGATTAGATTTCAATTTCTATCCTCCCCCTACCCCAAAACTCATCCTATATTTATCTGAAGGTTAAATGAGAGCAAGGATATTTGGGTATTAAAATTAACTCTTTGAGAATTCTATACCTGCTCCCCCAACAAAACGACCCACCATCCCTCTTTCATAATAGCTGATACTTAATTGTCAATATACATAATTTTTTGAAAGATAAAACAAATTCGTTTAGTTATATGAAAATAAACGTCAGAAGCATTTTTTGAGAGATTAATTCCAAACCCCCTAACTCCTTCCAATATTTATTTAAAGGTTCGTGGAAAGTTCGTCTGTTTGGGCATTGAAATATGCTCATTAAAATATCTTACCCCTCCTCCACCTATACAGTTGTCCACCACCCCACCTTCATAATAATTCTTGCGTAGTTATACATCACTAAATATAATTCTTGTAAAATCACGTGAATCAACTTAGTTAAATCAAGCAGCAAGATAAATGCCAATATTAACCATTATCTTGTGTGGACTACGTGACTTTTCAGGAATGACTACGCTACCGTGTGGCACTACTTTCTCTGCAGCTGGTAATAGCAGTATATTACTAATACTTTTAAATCGACTTGCTGTCTCAGATTTTTCGATCAATAGCAAATTCGTCCTCCATAGGGAAATTTAATAGTTTAGTCCCACAAAGTGCCAGAAAACGCCACTTTCTCTAGAACCTTTAATTTCCGTTTGTAATTATCTCTTCCCCAATCTCCTAGGAACATCAGTTTAAAACGATCACCCCTGAAATAAGAAATGAAAGCAAAAAAAAAAAAAACAACACTTATCCCTGTTTTTTTTTCCGAAAAATTATGCACAATTCCACCTTTTTCTAGATAACAGCTTTAAACCTCTATATCAGGGTTCTATGATGTGCCGAATCTGGTTTTGTGATTTAATCAGGACTACTTCCCTTTTTGCGGATGTTTCCCCACTTTTTGAAAATCAGGCGAATTTTCTCAGGCTCTTAGCTTTTGATGGGTAGCTTTAAACCTAATGAATTTTATATATTTGGAATGAGCATAAAAAGTTGATTCTTTTGACATATTAAATATTATCAAAATCTTTTGGTCTAGAGTTTGGGTTACTATTAGCCAAGTCACTCCTTACTTACAGTTCGTTACTACGAAACCACTGAAGAGCTGCTGTCAGTTTTTGTGTACGAAAATTTGTTGATGAGATAAACTATTTTAAAAATTTAGAAGAGTCGAAAACGTCTTTGTTGTATTACATATCGAAAAAAAGGAAAATGAATCAGCTCAAAAACGAATCAAGTGTTGATTTGATGCAAAAACAAGCCAGAGGCAAAAAGTGGGCCCTTGGCTCCTCCATCCCCTTATTTTCATCTCAATTTTTTTGTAGCAAAAGGATTGACAGGATTCAATGTGAATGATTGAACAACTAAAGTGAAACAATGGCCTCTTAAGCACCGCCACTTCTTCAGCCAACGCTTTAGAAGAAAGGTAAACATGTTGATTTGTTTGAAGGGGAATCAAGCAAGGATTTTTGATCTGCACGACTTAAAGACCAAATTGAACCTACGGCCACTCCAAAAAGCACCTCCCTTGTGCAAACTTCACTACTATACTTTTGATATAAATTAGGCATGCTGCACCTTGCTTGAAGCAAAATCGTACAAAGATTTTCAGTTAGTATAATGATGGAAGATAAAGCTGGTACATGATCCCTCTGATAGCCTTCATGCAATCTCCTAGCCATCTGCTAAAGATAGGTAGGCATGGTGTATCTTGTTTGAGCTTGGATCATGCAAGGGTTTTCAATTGGTATCATTAGATATTTAAATTGAACGAGGAAACCTTCAGTGTCATCCGGCCCTAACCAATGTCAAGCTTCAGCCCAAAATTAGTTGTGTTCCACTTTTTTTAATCAGAGTCATGCAAGTGTTTTGAATCTGACTGATTAGTGGAACAAAGTGGAGTTGGGCTGTTATTCTCCAATGCCACTTCTCCCCACACCTACCATCTATATAGCAGAAAGGTAGGATTGCTCCGCCTTCTTTGAACCAGAATCACACAAGGATTTACAAATAAGCACGATTGGGGACAATATGTGTGGTCATGGTCTCTCTAACAGCTCCTCTCCCTTTACCGGTTGATTTCTTTGGAGAAAATAAGCCATATTGCACTTTGACTGAAGAGAAATCATGCAAGGATTTAAATTTTTATTAATAGAGGCAGTGGCCCTTCCAATTTCTCCCGCTTTTCTCCTCATCAGCTTTTTAGCAGAAGGGTAGGCATGTTGCGCTATGTTTAGACCGACATATCGGTAGATTTTTTAGTTTGAATGACTGGAGGACTTATGTAGACCCAGGGCGTTTCCATCCCCTGGTCTTCTGCCGACCAGCTTTGTAGCACGGAAGTAGACTTTTTAAACAATTTTTGAAGCAGAAAAAAGTAAGGATTTTCAATATGTATTTGTGGAGGCACAAATTTGTTCATTGGCCCCTTCAGCACTTCCCTCCCCGCACTCTCAATGGCAACTTTTTAGAAGAACGGTAGACATATTACGCTTTCTTAGAACCATACCAATCATGCAAAATTTTCAATCTGTATGATGTGAAACCAATGTGGGATGGATTCCTCTAAAATCCCCTCTCACCACCCATCTCACTTCTAAATTTTAGACAGAAATATAGTGCAAGTAGTAAAATTTCAAATCGAAAATATGCAATTGTTTCAAACCGTATGAATTTAGGCAACAGTAAGACCATGGCCTGTCGAAAATACCTCACCACAAGATTTTTAGCAGGAAAGTCGACACGTTCGCTTTATTTTAAGCAGAGCCTTAAAATAATCGTGCATCTGAATGATCTAAGGCACAAAAGTTTGTCCTTGGTCCTTCTAAGACAAACACAAAAATAATTTTCCCGTAGACAGGTATTTTATTTCCACCAATTGGCTTGAAAATCAAGGGGACGAGTACCTTGGACTGACGGGACATGAGAGTGATGATTCTCAGAGGCATGTAGACTGCTTACTCGGAAATTGATTCTGAACAGTGGATGCATTTCAAGGACCATCCACCCACCTTCTGCATCAAAATTTCACTTGAATTTGAGGAGAAGGCTACCTGAAACCAATTGAACGTCACTTAAGCAATTTTAAACCGTTGAACCTTATAATCTAGGCTGTTTTCAGGCTTCGAAATTTTGTTGTATCGGATATCTGATACAACTTTTTGTTGTATCGAAAATTTTGTTGTATCGGATATCGGATATTTTGTTGTATGGGGATATCTGATACTATTACAAAGAGTGACATGTAAGCAAGAATCGCTAAGTTTTTCATCTTCAGGGAAACAGTGTTACACAGTTGATCTACTTAGTCTACCGTTTATTCGCTTTTGTGCATTGTACGGAATGGAAATGTGTCTTCGTGCAAGTGGTTGCGCAAAAATTATAATTAATAATATAACACAATGACGTTGCACTTATGTGGCAATCGCTTGAAGTTAGGCATTGAATCAAATTGCTTTTATCATCTAATCAAATACACAGGAAACAACTAATGGGTTTTATGTTTTGAGGCAAAGTAACGTAACTTCAACGCTGCTATTTTAGAAACAGCAATGTATATTGTCTTAGGCTTCATGCTTTGGGGCAAAGTAAAGCAATAGCTTGTTTACATAGTGCATTTTAAAACTAGCAATATTGATGTTGTGCAAGGAGCTTTAGAATTAGGTTGGTTTCAAAACCGCACTTGGAGACCGTCTTTCTGGAAGGTTTCTCATTTTTTTTTTTTTTTTTTGAGGTAAAAATTATTCAGACCCATCATCTTTAAAGTTTTGAGGGGTTGCCAACTGCAAAATTTAACAAATCGTAAAAACATAAAATTATGCTCGCGCAACATCTATTTCGGCTAGGTTAACTGAAAGTTGCGGCAGCAAAAAATGTTGCCCTGGCAATAAAATTTTTTTTATAGTTTCCGTTTCTGATAAAGGATAATATGTAAGAACATAAAAGGTTACCATACAAAAAAAATGTATAACAAGGTATGGAGAAAATTAAAGGATTAAGGAAGGATCAATGTCGAATGCAAGCGGAGATGGACGATAGCAAGAGAAGATCATCATTAAAGCCTAAAATCGAACCTTCGATCGTTATTTAGTTGAGCTGTGTAACTTGGGATCTGATACTCAATCGGAGTTTGACCCGAATGCCTTATATTGTTAGGACTAAATAATTTGCTGACTTGCAACTTTACTCTTTTAAAGACTCTAAAATAAAGAAATAACACCACGTTTTTAGCATACTAATGTGAAATTGTTTGTTACTAAGTTAAAATCTTGATTTACAAGAAAAGTTTCAAAACCATTTTGATTGCTCGTATTTTACTTAGATTTAAATCAAGAGTAATAGCAGAATCAGAAATACCAGCAAATACTATATAATGAATTTTCTTGCAATAATTAGTAAGAAAGGCTAGAAAGCTATTCAAGTATAGCAGGGACGTACACACGAATTGATTTATTGATTTATACGGAAATTAACTGTATGTGTGGTGTAACCCAGGGACCTGTACTCACGCGTAAGTTATAGAGGCTGACTATAGTAACTGTACTGATGCATTTCCTTTAGAATAGTTTCTAATTGACAAGGATTTAATTGGATGGGAAAAAACATCTTGGAGCGAAAGCTCAAAGTTATTTTACCATACTATTAGCAAATTATATTCAATGGAGGGATTTTATAACAATGATAAACGTTTTAACTCAATGGGAGAGGCAGGGAAGGAGCTATAGTCCCTCTTTAGATTTTGTAAAAATCGATAAAGGCAACATTCAATATCAAATATAACATAACCCATAGGGAACATATGAAGCAAAGACTTTAGTTTAAGATGAATTCATAATCCAAATTTAAATATACCCTCTGCCTTCAAATAACATTCTTCTGCATTAAAGCTTCTTAGGGCCACCCGCATGGCCGCCTTAACAACCCACAACCAATGAGGTCTACTGAATCTACCTTATTGAAAAGGCTTGAAGAAAAAGAAGAAGAAGAAGAAGAAGAAGAAGAAGAAGAAGAAGAAGAAGAAGAAGAAGATTATTATTCAATACAATACAATACAAAATACAATTCAAAATGGAATTAAAATCCACTTTATTCCCCCTCGAAAGGCTCCATGGTCAGAGATACAAGGGGGATAAAACTTGAACAGTCTAAGCAAGTAGGAATAGAACCATATAGACATAAAATCATTCTGCGAACAGAGAAACCCCGAGCACCCCTTTTTTCAGTTACTGCTGCAGCAATAACTGAAAAAAACCTAGGTATGTTTCTGGTATAGCGTAAAACACGGAAATCTTTTTAGCTAAAACCTCGTTTCACCCCAAAAGAGTTATATAGAGAATTCAGGCAATTATGGGAAAACATATGGATAATTTTTTGTATAAACCCTTTTTTGGCACTTGGTTCCCCTAAGAGGAGATATTTTCAGGCCAGTTGTGATGGAAATCTTAAGTTGACTGATAAAGTCTCATTTACAATGATCAAGGCTTCTTAATTAATCCGTTTTCCTCAGCTCACCGATTTGCATTTTGTCCCATTTTTCGACGATTACACCACTTGATAGTCAGATAGTAAAAACGCTTGCTTATTGCGGTGGTAACTTAGTTTCGGATCTTAAATTACTCAAATTTTAAAGGAGCTTAAAATAGAATTTGAAATCAAATTGCTTCTAATTGGAAATCAAGAGGCTGTAGTAGCTAGAGGCATAAAGTGTATAAATGTTTGCATAATAATGAATACAATTTCATGATAATAAAATTAGAAGGCTAAAAGTTGAAATAACAAATATGAAAAAAATTAAACTCGTTTTAAAATGAACTAAAAAGTAGAAAATAATTTTGTTTTGAGTTTTTATGAATATAAAACGCATGCATCTCCATGGAAGTGCTTAGGGCTAACTTTCATTATAAGCCGGCTGGTTTTGTTCCTATTTTTTTCCTCTGTATGTACCTGAAAATTGCTAAAATCGTTTATTTGTTATATTAAGAGAAAAACTCCATCATTGTATTCATGATAAATTTGGTGTTTTTGATAATGATAATGACAATGATAGTTTTATATTCAAACAATTTACCACTATCAATCATATTTGGGGCAGCCTCGTATTCGGATTGTTCAATATCCATTTTTATGACATCGATTATACGATTCCCGTGTCCAAGAAGTGTCATGATTGATCGTAAGCTTTTCATGTGCCAACCCTTGGTGTTTACTTTATCTTTTGCTTGAAGGCCTAAAATAAAAGAAAATGCACATGTTCATTCCAATAATTCTTAATTTAAGCTCTGGTTTTAACTTAAGACTCTGGGCACTTTGTATGGAAGAGATGGCCGTAGGGGATTGGAACACGGCCTACTCTTACTAAAACTAATGGTTATAGCCCTGTTTCAAGGGTTGAAAGTGACTTAAGGACAACCAGCCCCGTTCCTGATCCCTATCTTTCAGCTGTTAACCCAAACAACCCCCTATGATATCGAATTAACATTTTGAAATGGTCATTTTGTTGAAAATCTTTGAAACTTCTACGTAGTTTCTCCCTGGTGTTGATATGACTCACAAAGGCAGAGGTTCCAGGGCCCTAAATTATTCAAATTTACCATTGTTTCATGCCTGAAAAATGTTGAATGGTCGTTAATTTATGTTTTTATGTTTGGAATTAGTTATGTATTTACTTCCTTTTTGTAAGGTTGCTCCTTTTTTCTGTTTTTTTTTCCAAGTGGTATTATTTTATTTATTTCTTGAGTCATTTGAAAGGAAAGTCTTTATCATATAGTTTCTTTTTTTTGAAGCAGTAGAGAATGTCTTTTTTGCTTCGTATTTATAATTCATTTGTCCCTTGGCTTAGTCTTTTCATTCAAAGAGTCTGTTTTATGAGGGAGAGGAGGGGTGCATTTGAGGGGTCATTTGACCACTTTGACTTTTTCATCACATAAATTGAAATCCTTGAGTGATTTCGATTAAAAAAGTGCAATGTGGGCTACCTACTTTTTGCAAAAAGTTGAGAGAGGAGGGGTGAGATAATGGCGGGCATGAGAAAGCTTGTTTAGAGAAACCATGGGTCCACTTTTTTTGTTTAAGTAGTAGTAGCCACGAAAAGGTTCTTTGATTGGTTTTGAGTAGGCATTATCCAATTTTTTTTCCTTGTGTTTCACAACAAGGAAATCGTCAGCCCTTCGAAAGGTTGAAGATTATTCTTACGTATAGACTTAGTCTATATGTAAATGTAAAGCATATCTGGAAACACATACGGCTCTTCAAACTGTGTCCGAAAAGTATGTTTTTAGACCGTTTTGATGGCCCCACCAGCAGATATATTTTTACTGGCTCCCCTTGGCCCAAAGACTTAAGACTATAGGTTTCATTGCGCGGTTTCCTTATTTCAGTCAACAATCCTAGATAGTTTCAAGCAAATTGGAAAGAAAGCAATTTTGCCCTTTTTGACCCGAATTTCAAAATGGAACAAGAATAACATTTTGCTTGTTCATTATGTGTTTGCTTTTAACTTACGACCCTAAAATAATATTTGTCAAGAAACACATTTTACCTGCCTTTTCTATCCCTTTTTTGGGGGAACGAACTATTTTTGTCTGTTTTTTTCTTGTGCATTATAATTCTGTTGAATCTAGAACTGACGGACACAAATTTAAAACAAAGAAAAATTTTCGGTCCTTTTAGGGCCCTATTTTTGGGGGGCCAAGCCCGCAAACTAAATTTCTTTTTATGCTGGGCTTCTCTTTCCCCAGTACTTGCGGCTGCAGGTATCAAACTTATCAAAGACATCAATATTATTCGCCCAATACCAAGCACACACACCCCCGTTTACTGGCTAAAAAATAAGGAATTATACATGACTCTTTACTTTTGCAATGCCTCTGGTGCGTTAAGATGTGTGCATTCAATAGTCTCTGGACGATAGGGGTCAGGATGACGTCAGCCCCCTAGCAGACTAAAAATTATGCAGGGTTTCAGTCCGTATGATTGAAAAGTCCGTATAACTCAGTTCGTAAAAATATAATTCAAAAACTACTGAAAAAAGACTGTGACAAGTTGCAAAGTTTTATAAATTGTTCAAATTTCTCCTAAAATTTTATTTGCAATCCAATATTTTATTCCTAAGCAAAAACATTTTGAATACGTCCCAAACTCTCTTTAGCTGATAGTGAAAGACAATCGTAAAAGAAACAGAAAAATTTTCAAAGAAAAGTAAAGAGCGATTTTAAGACCTGAAATAAGCAGAAACAAAGTTTTATGATAGTTCAAATTGAATAAAAACAATCATTACTGCAAAAAAGTAAAGGAATCATAAAGTGAACAAAGATCAAGAGGAATAGTCTTATGAAAATTAAAAAATAGTATATATATCTGCATCTGCCTGTGTTAGGTTTTAGTATTGCTCGCCTGACAGAGCAGGCTTTACAAAGCTTGGTTTCTTGGTTCTCCCTTAGGTTTTAGAAAGCTTGCCAAAGCCTTTAAATGATGCCTGACAGAGAGTTGTAAAAGCAAAAACTTGATAATTCAAATAAAAAAATCATTTACAATGCAACATTACTTTTTCTCTCTTATGGGGAAGAATGACCGCGTTGAATCTGCAGACTCTAAATGGTCACTGTGCATTTCTAAATATTGTGTCTTTCTAAGTATTCTAATATTTAATAAAGTTATAATAATAACTATATATTATTATAATTATAATACTTATAATATAATACAATATATTATATTATAATACAATAATATATGTATATATAGTATAATATATGTATATATATATGTATGTATATATATGTATATATACAATAATATATGTATTATATTATAATACAATAATAGTATTATAATATATTATAATACTAACATATTGTAACACTTTATACTTTATTATTATTTATACTTTATTAATTTATGCTAAATATTCTAATATAATAGTAAATGTTTATAATATAATATTTCTAAATATTCTAAACATTGTGTACAACAATCTTGAAGCTTTTTGATACCTGGACGATTTTTAAACACTTTAAAATAAAAACGTGCCTCGGAATTAATTCGATAAGTTCGTGAAAAAGTATTGTAGTATTTACTTAAAGTGACCTTGAATGTTCCTTTAGTGACCATTTAAGTACTTTAATATGTACTTAAGTATATGAACTCAAATGGATACCCAACACTTCACTGACGACACTTCATTCATGATCTCTGAACCGTATTTTTTTAAAGTATTAACAAGCGTCGCTTTTGAAATTTTAAGTTGAATTGTAAGATCAAATTAGCTAAAAATAACGTAAGACAAAATTAACGAGGAGAATTTTCAGATACAGAAAACCGAACGTACTGCATATATTTTGGTCGAGACATCCCATTAGCTCTTCTCAGTTAAAAAAGATAAAAAACACAAAATAAAATCGTATACACACAAAAAATAAGACAAACCGAAAAAATTTAAAGTCTCCCAATCCCACCGGCTTCAAAAAGATAGCCCAGGAATAAAGCCTGGAAATAAAAAGAAGGTTTGTATATTCATTTTGGAAGTCGTTTTAATTATGGTAAAAACATTAGGTAGTCTCATGCCTGGTTTTAAAGCCAGGTTTTGTCAATAGTTTTATTAGTTCATGAAACGATTTACTATTATTATAAAGGGTCAAAAAATGAGAATCGTTGTTTTCATTTGTTAACAAAATTTTCCGTTTATTTAATTCTGAGTTTTCTTACTTAAGCCTCTACTTTATTTTATTATAATAAAGCTTCAAAAATTGCAAAATGGTTCGGCTTTTATGCCACTTGGTATTAACCAAGTGACATATAGCAATCACCAATTCTGTCGGTCTGTCTGTCTGCCGGTCTGTCTGTCAGTCTGTCTGTCGGTCCCGGTTTTGCTACTTTAGGCACTTCCAGGTAAGCTAGGACGATGAAATTTGGCAAGTGTATCAGGTACCGGACCAGATTAAAATAGAAATAGTCATTTTCCCGATTTGACCATCTGGGGGGGGGGGGGAGTGGGGGGCCGGTTAATTCGGAAGAAATAGAAAAAATGAAGTATTTTTAACTTATGAGCGGGTGATTGGATCTTAATGAAATTCTTATTTTAAATACCGACCGGATCTGATGACATAGGGGGGAGTTGGAGGGGGGGGGACCTAAAATCTTGGAAAACACTTAGGGTGGAGGGATCGGGATGAAACTTGACGGGAAAAATAAGCGCAAGTCCCAGATACATGATTGACATAACCAGAACGGACTCGCTCTCTTTGGGGTAGTTGGGGGGGGGGGTTAATTCTGAAAAATTAGAAAAAATGAGGTATTTTTAACTTACGAACGGGTGATTGGATCTCCATGAAATTTGATATTTAGAAGGATATCGTGTCTCAAAGCTCTTATTTTAAATCCTGACAGGATCTGGTGACATTGGGGGAAGTTTGGGGTGGGGAAACCTAAAATGATGGAAAACGCTTCGATTGGAGGGATTGGGATGAAACTTGGTTGGAAAAATAAGTAGAAGTCTTGCATACGTGATTTACATAATTGGAACGGATCTAATCAATTGGGGGGGGGGGGGGGTAATTCTGAAAAATAAGAAAAAATGACGTATTTTTAACTTACATAGGAGTGATCGGATTTTCATGAAACTTTATATTTAGAAGAACCTCGTAACTCGGATATCTTATTTTAAATCTCAGCCGGATCAAGCCTAATTGGGGGGGGGCAGTTGGGGGGACCGGAAATCTTAGAAAATACTTAAAGCGGTGAAATCAGGATGAAACTGGATGGAAAGAATAGAAACCTTTCTAAGATACGTGAGTGACATAACTGGAACGGATCTGCTCTCTTTGGTGGAATTGGGGGGGGGGGGGTAATTTTGAAAATTGAGGTATTTGTAACTTACGAAAGGGTGACCAGATCTTAATGAAATTTGATATTTAGAAGGATGTTGTGCTTGAAGGTTGTAATTTCAAATTCTGAACAGATCCTATGACTTTCGGTGGAGTTGGAGGGGGAAACCGGAATTCTTGGAAAACATGAAAATTGGGTTATTTTTATCTTACGAATAGATTATCGGATCGTAATGAAATTTGATTTTTAGAAGGAATTCATGTCTCAAGAGCTCTTATTTCAAATCCCGACCAGATCTTTTGACATTGGGGGGAGTTGGAGGGGGAAATCTTTGAAAAACACTTGGATTGGAGGAATCGGGATGAAGCTTGGTGGATAGAATACACAAATGTCCTTGATACATGATTGACATAATCGTACTGGATTCGCTCTCTTTGGGGGAGTTGGGGGGAGGGGTTCAGTGATTTGGCAAGTTCGGTGCTTCTGGACGTGCTAGGGAGATGAAAATTGGTAGGCGTGTCAGGGAGCTGCACAATTTGACTTGATAAATTCGTTTCCTCAGATTCAACCATCTGGGAGGCAAAAGGGAGAGGAAAAATTAGAAAAAATCAGGGATTTATAACTTACGAGTGGGTGATCGGATCTTAATGAATTTTGAGATTTAGAAGGACTTTGCGACTCAGAGCTCTTATTTTAAATCTTGACCGGCATTCAGCCTCTTATTTTCCTTTTTGAATCAATCTATTGATTCATAGAATTTTGTTAGAGCTCATACCGTATGATCTCTTCGCTCTTAGCTCTTCTCGCCTCGTCATAAGTGCCATATGAGCTCTTAGCTCTTGTTTTTTTAATAGATTCCGATTTGTAAAGAGCAATATTTTTGTCCTTTTTATATCGATGTTACATTGCTTCAACTCTGCCTAGTTCTCTCTTTGCCTACTCTGCCTACTCTCTAAGTGTTGAAAAGGTCGATTAGTAAAAGGGCCTCATATACTGTTACCTTATGTGCATATTTCATTAAAATTATCCAAGCGGGAAGATGTGGGCTGGGAGTGCGGCCCAGGGCCTAGGGAAATTTTAAAAATAGAGCACCGGTTGGCAGAGCCGGAAAATTCTCTCCATCACTCCAGTCTTGATCTTCGAAGATTTGTAGTGGTGTGAGAAGTGGAGAGAGTTTTTTGGTTGCAGGAATAATTAATAAAGGCGTAGTTTATTTAGATTGTCTGACCTAGATTGCAATGGATGATACCACTCCTCTTGTGATCTAACAGTAGCGATAACGGGCTCAGGAAACCTTCGGCCAAACTGTGTGACACCCACTTCCCAATAATCATGCACTAATAGCAACTGCAATGGTAGAATCTGCGGCGGCGCCACAAAACAAAACTTATGGGAGCAGTGCTAGTTGAACCTTTGGCGCCACCTGAGATAAAAAACTTGTGGCCATGGGTTTATGTTGCATACAAAAATTAATCTAGCAAAATCCGAAATCAAAATACATTTCAATGCTGAAAACCATAATTGGCATCAGTAGACATATTATCACACCATTAAAAGAATTCACACAATTCTTTTTTTTTTAATTTTCATTTTTTCATTCCAGAAATATAGACTTCTAACAAAAACTGTATTTATCATAATAGGAAACTCACCAATTTTATGAAAAATGAATCGTCGCTCTCCAGTTTGTTCAGGCTCTTCGATAGTTGGATCAAAACCATAGACTTCACAGCCATATTCAATCAATGCATCCTCAAATGACCAGTTATCCTTCACTCCAAAAGAATAAACAAGACAATTACCAGAAACAGGTCTAATGTGTTCGTCAAGACACACTGCCTTATGACCGTCCATATAGTCCCGACGTTTACCATCAGGGAATAACCATTCCTTCCAAAACCGTCCTCCAAAAAATTTGAGATTTCGACATGCTCCAAAGTTGTTCCAAGCATGCCACCGGGCAATATCCTGGGAAATAAAAACTGTGATCAGTATATATAGTGGAAACTATAAATCCCCCCTTGATCTGAAAAATACTTATTCGGGAGTATTTTCATTATTCCTTTTTAGGTATTCATTAGCAAATTGCCCCATTCACCCAGACTCTGCGCTACCTTAGATTTTCCTTAACTGACCTTATTGCTCCACTGAAGTATTTTACTGATTATGCAATGCTGCCAACGATACTGGTATAGACCACTGCCTAGAAACTGTAAATCCTGCAGAAATTTGATTTATACTTATTTATAAAACCTTTTTAATCAGTTTTGAACTGAATTACTCTAACACACTCTCGCACAAAACACACCAAACACACCAAAACACACCAAATCCAGAATATGCCACAACAACGTTTTTGCACAATCATGAATAATATCAAGATTGACAATGTGTCTTTGCATGCGGTATCTTTGACCATTTGACCTTAAACAATGTTGTCGCAAACAAAACAACATTCCTTCGTAACGACTGGATTAGAAAATTTTTATTAACTATCTATCACTACTTACAGTGCATACAGTCATACAGTTTCTCTTCTCCCAAACGAGTGTCACATCAATTATTTTAGCACAAACCAAAAGGTGAATTCTCGCCCTGTTATGTTTGACATGTATTGTCCATCTAGACCCACAGAAGATATTTTCTTCAAAAGATCCCAACAAGAGAGATTTTGATCATGGTAAAATGACCACTGAAGGATGAACTCAGAAAAATTGTATTTTGTAGGCTATTGAAGATTGCCTTCACATAAGTAGGTAACCGTGCCTCACTGTGCCCATTACACCAATAAAAGGTGTCAAACCTCAGGAAAAGGGCTTAAAATAGAGTCCAATGAGTTGTCAAAACTTACTTACAATTTAAAACAAGATATCTTTTGTAATCAAATTTCATAACAGTTTCCAAAATAACCTGTTTCATGAGTTGACGGTAGAAAGGGGAATCAAGGGAAAAAAGACGTTGTCAGGCTTAGCCACTGCAACCTTTGGGAGATGGATCCTTGCCAGATTCCAGGGTTTTTACGGGTTTTCCACTTCTAAAAATGTTGTTATAAGGATATAGTTTTGGTGCTTCAAAGGACCCACATCTTGCCAAATGATGCCAATTGGGGGCATAGGGGGCATTTGCCCCACTTATCATAAATTTTTTGGGGTATTTTCGATGGAATAATAAAAAATCATCAGGATTTGTAGCAATAGAAGTAGTAGTGAGAGTAAATCTTGTTGGAGTAGTCATTTAGGACTAGTTGTGGCCATGGTATGAGTGGTCATGTGATATGTGAAGCAGCAGGTAAAAATTAATGACACACAGACAACACATCAAAATAAACTAGCTTCCCCCAACAAATAGAATAAGCCTCGTTGGGCTAGGGATACACTCTTCAATATTATCAGTACCGTACTTCTCTTACTATTAAAAACGAAAAAAATTATTCGCATGTTTTGTTCAGATTGATTTCCTTCTTACCTTCATAGCTCTTGTAATTTCATATTTCGAAGATTTTTTTTTACGCAAATTAAATTGATATTAGCTACTTCAGAGTTGATATTCCCGGAAATTTAAGACATTATTTAAATATTGTATAACGGGTATGATATGATAGACTTGAGATCTCGTGTCTGTAAGGGCAGGGGTTTGTGTCCTAGTGTCACTGAATATCTGTTTCTGAAGGGGATTAGCGATCTGACTCTTTAAGCTCAGCCAGATTCAACTGAGCTGTAAATGACTACCTGAAGAAATCTGAAGGGAAAAACACGGGAAGTTCGGATGATTTCTTCCCAACAACGCATTGCACTCCACGTCAAAAGCAGAGAGTCAGATGATCGATTTTTGTGCAGTGCAGACTATTGGTTAGTATACGGGAAAGACTGTATTTTAGATTGTTCAAAATAGTATTTTGCTTTTGGTCATTTTCTTTGTGTGGTAGTTTACATTGCCACAAATATTTGTTCAGACTACATTACAGAAAAATATAGGTAAAACTCTTCCCACTTACCTGAAGGATTTTGACTATGTTAATTGACAATGACTAACAGTGATTTTGACTATGTTAATTAGCCAGAGTAATTGAAAGAGGTATTCCTTTCTGCCTATAATAGCGGGGACTGAATGTAAAGTGATTTATTTCCACATTATCTGGGTTTTGTAACGTAATTGAAAGGTGTTTTTACAATAGAGCGTACGAGTTCTTGGAAGCGCGGCAACTTTTCAGTAAATTTCAGTTTGGTCTTCGGAAAGAACATTCTATCCAGCCATGCTGCAGTATATTCATGAATGTTTAGATGAAGGGCTTCTTCCTGCGACGATGTTCTTGGATTTAGAACAGTTTTTGACACAATTCGTCATGAAATATTGCTGTACAGGTTAAACAATTGTGGTATTAGAGGCCCAGCCCTGAATTTTGTGAAATCATATTTACATTGTCGGTATCACGTAACGCAAATTGATGATTCCTTGTCAATGCCTCGTCTTCAGTCAGAAAAGGTTGGCCTTCCACAGGGGTCCATACTTGGTTCCTTACTATTCCTGATTTATATTAATGATTTTTGCAACTCTTCTGACGGGGGGAGTTTCAATGTTTAGTTTGCTGATAATACAGGTTCAGCTGTTGCTGATGAGTCCACAGATGATTTGAAGCAGAGGATTAAGGAACTTTTAAAAGCATTGATTCGGTGGTTATATTCTAATCGATGTCACTAATGGAAAGAAAAACTTTAATCCCGATGATACAACTCGAATCAATTGAACTACCAATATTATTGAAAAAGGGAATTACTTGTGGTCCACTGAATTTTTGAAGTGTCAAAAGTCTTAGACACTAAACCTGTAACGTATGAAGTATGTGATATAAAAGATGATGAAAATCATGGCAGTTTTTATCATTATGAACTACAAAAGGTTAAAAATAATGGAACGTATAAAATTGAAAAGATATTAGAGTCCTACTCGCAAGGGTAAAAGACAGTTGCTTGTTCGCTCGCTAAAATACAACTGTAATTTTTATTCTTAGATTGCCGCTGAAGACCTTCATAATGTCTAATGATTTTTTTATGTGACATTCATGTCCAATGTCTCTGACCCTCTCTATGACGGTTTGAAGATAACAAGTGATTTTTGAAGTAGCTCTTGTTGATTGCATTTTCGAAAATACATTTTTGATATCCAGAGAAAAGATCGTACATATGAGATTAAGGTAAGACATTTTGACTTCTCTGGCGATGTTTTGGTGGCAAATTATGACTCTGATGAATACCACCTCGCTACTATATCCTATGAGTAACACAGCAACGTGCTAGAGCTGTGTTGAATTATCAACAAGAAAATTGCGAGTGAAAAAAGGGTAGTTTCACATTCAACTATTCATTAGAACAGAGGAGAATTTATATTACCAATCCATTGGAACATGAAAGAATTGTCCTCAATGAGGATTTCCGTGAGGTTCGGGTTCGACTAATCGGTGTGACCTTCTAGCAATAACAAAAAGTTTGGCTGTTATTACATTTCATTTTCGATCCATTCTATTATTAGGAAAAATACTTTTGTTTGTCCTGATATTGATTGCTATGTTCATACTCTTAGACCACGACAATAAGGTCATGAAATGGACTATTACAGGGGTTGTTCGTCAATGCTCGGTAACGGTATCTGAAATTGGTTTGCTAAGTTGTTTCGCTCTGCTTTAACCCTGGCTGAAAACTGTATTGCACCGGTTGCCACAGATTTTACGTCCTCTACATTAAATGATTGGGTATTGGGAGCAATTTTTAAGAAAGTATTTCAAAAATTCTCAGGTCCAGCGCATAGTCCCTAGGCGAGCGTCTAAAATCTCAACAAAACAGGAAAGGTTTAAAGAGGGCGAGACACACCTTATCACTCATGAGTTTAATGTTTGGCCAGAAGCGTAAGAAATCGCTCTTGTCACAGAAGAAAAAAAGTAAAAATTGTCAGATCGAAAAAGGATTTCTTGTCCTAGAAATGAGATATTTATCACATACAGGATCTCATCCTTCAAGCAACTCATCTTTAAATCTTTTCAATACAGAAAATCTTTATGTGAGCTTAAAACATGATTACTATGATGAATTTAACCTGCAACAACCGCTCTCTGAAAATGTTCATTTTGACTTTATTCCATTGAAAATTATTCCATAGATTTTACTCCCGCATTTATAGATTTACATGTTATTGTCAAAAAACATAAAAATGAAAAACCAAGAGTGGCCGAAGGGACCTCCTATGAAAACTGTGTACTGCGCATTTGTTTAGAACAATTAGTGTCTACATAAATTGAACGTTTGTGAATCTTTAAATACATGCAGGCTATATACAATTGATGTCGATGAGTCCAATGTCCTAAAAACATTTGGGGGGTATGGCTGTTTGATATGAATATAAAACGGACACTAACACTAGCAATATACTTAGACATGCGGCAACTATAGAATTACACTTGGCTGTAAAAAAAAATCCCGATATATTTAATGTACATTAATGGTTGCCTCTCAGTGTAAAAATTGGTATAAAGCTACAACTTGCTCTGTCCAATTTTATTTTGCGATAAGTAGTTGGCACTGCACCCGATGTGACAGTTTCTCTCACCTCGGCAATACTTCATTTATGAAAACAGTAAGTTATGAGTTCTGTTGCTTCGCCAATCGAGAAATTAGGAGCTAGTGGAAATAATATCAAACTGCTCTTTCCTTATACAATCACGAATCAACGGCAAATTACTACGGGTTCACTTGCCTACACGGACTTTTCATTTATCAATGGAAAAATTATTTCAACACTTGCTTTGGCTTTTGTAAAAAGTGCTAGTGCCGTTGGATCATGGACACATTCTCCACATAAATTTGAAGCGTTTGGACTTTCATCTCTTATTTGTAAAGTAAATGGATTTCCATTCTACGATTTATCCTTAATCCTACACGACCTTATATGAATTGAAAGTACAATCCCAAGATCGAGATTCACAATCATTTGAAAATGGTATGTCTGAAGAAGTTTTTGAAAAAGCTCATGGTGCCATTGTACTGGATTTGTCTGGTACTCAAGATATGACTATTGTCCGAACGGGTACAGTACGTTTAGAGTGTACCTTTGCCGAAACATTAGAGGAGAGGATAGAATTAATCTCACTAAATAAATTTGAAACCTATTGGAAATTACCCCTGATGGCAGTGTTCTCTTAGACTTGGTACCATGAACACAAATCAAATAATCAATGTAATTGATTAGAATCCTTACATGCCCATATTCAAATCATATTGCATGCCTTTGGATTTCCTCGACCATATTCAAAGTGTTAACAATACCTTTATCATTCTTAATAGTAGCCCATCAACTTTAAAGAAGGGGCATTGGCTATGCGTCTTCCAAACAGCGAAGAATATTGAATGTTTTGATCTACTGGTCTACCATATAAGTTTTAGGCACCTCAAATTAAAACTTTCTTGAGCAAATTGAAAAATCTATTATTCAAAATCAAATGCAAGTACAAGATTTATTAGCCAAAAGCTGTGGTTTTCATGGACTATTATGTTTTATTTTCCAATTTTGAGGATATACATACAGTGAATTTCTTAGCATTTATGTCGAAAATCCTCGATTTGACAACTGGCTAGTTTAAAATACTCTTTCCTACATGTATAGTATAAATTTCAGTACCCTAAAAGTAAAGTGCTTTCAAAATATTTGTAAATTTGTTTATTAATGACACTTTTATGTACAAAAAACTCCACATCCCTTAGATTTATTCTTTCACGTATAGGTAATGGTCGAAAGCCATAAGTGGCGGCCACTCCATAGGATTAGACTTGCGTTCATCCTGGCATTCACAGTCAGGGTCATGTTTTCTACAACAACAAATTAACTTCATTTTTATTTTGATTCTTCCTAAAATCAATAATACTATTTTGATTCGTATTATAAAGTTCAGGTGTTTCGATTTGGTTGTTTGACACAACATTACATACAAAATTCTCATATGAAGAATCCCTTTCTGTAACAGCCAAATAAAAGTCTGTAGGCTTATAATCATAGCAGCCGGTATCTTCACAACGACGGTGTAAAAACCAGAATAGTAATTAAGGCGTAGACCAGGTTATACTTCTCAAAACAGTTTAAAACCGTGAAGATACGAGTGTCTTAAAAATAAACTGAAATCACGTTTAGGGATTTTTGTAATCATTCCGGGGTAAGCATTTTCCCATTGATGACACATATCATAGTTTCAGTTGGAGCATAGGAAACCTCTAGCGTGAAAGTCACAAACCTCTTCAAGACAGAAATTAAAGGCTTTAATTTGCACTTCGTATGCTCCATATAATTTACACGGATTACATAATCGACACGTTCCATTATAATCATCAAGGAAAGTACAATTGTCACAGGTGACCAAGTGCCCAATGTTTAGAAACATAATTTTCATGTGTAAAATACTTTTCGATGTTGACAGTCTTACTCCCAAAAAGAAACTTACAGTGGGGAAATGAAAGTCTTGTAGAAGAAGAAGGATAGTCACAAAAAGTAATAGACAAGATTTTTCGAGCTATTTCTTGTTGCCTTGCAAAACGGCCGTCTAGATAGGGGTTAAAAGCAAAATCATAATATCATTTTGTTTTGTTTCAATTGATTTTTCAATATATTGAGTAAATGCATATTGTTCGTGATTTAAAAGTTTCATGCAATAGTCCAAGTATGGGGACTCATACTTCATTATATTGTTAAGCATTCTTATAGAAGATAGTTTTCTTTGAAAATAATCATAGAAAATCACCTAGAATCAAACATATTTCCAAAGTCACTAGATTCCGTATGATTTTGTATTTCTCAGATTCACTCATTTTTAGCCCTGACACTTTCACTATCGATTATAGACTAACAATAGATCTCGCCAGTAACAATCATACTCCTTTTTTGCAGACTGATTCAGGTTGTTGGATTCAATATATTTCTCTAATGCACTTAATCCACCTTAATGCACTTATAATCACTTATATTCACAAAGTATGATTGTTCTTCCAGCTTGAATTCGCATATCGTGCAAACATCTTGTCCCATTTGAAGGTTAGTCGGCAACCCCTTGCAATTTTTTCGGCAGAAATAGACAATCTAGGTTTCGTTTCACCATTGTTAGTGCTTTCATTACCAATAGAGTAACTCCATCCATTACTAAGCCATCCTTGATTTTGACACACTGAACTCTCTTTCAATACTGAAGCAAAGTCACGCAAGATTGCGTCAACCTCAAATCCAATGACGCAGGTGTACTATGCACGTGCACTATTGCGTAAAGTATGCGTAATAATTTCTTGAAGGGCTAGTAACTCTAATAGTTTATCCCTTATCTGAGTGCCCGGAAGCAGAGAGGCATCACTGCTCGTAATGTTTTTAAATATCTGCACTTTTTATAGAAGAAGTTGTCGTAGAAAATTTGGAAGGGACTTAATCGATTGGAAATAGAAAGGGTTAGTGTGCTTTTTAATAGCCGAATTCTGTTGAAGACCAGCCAGCCCCACACAAACTTATCATTTTTCCAAACACATTCGATTAGTATTTTGGGATAGCCACTTTGTTCAGCGTAGATGAAATGTTGGAAGATTACATCTTTGAGGATCGCAACACCTCTAGTAAAGGGTTTAAGATATGCCCTGGGGGCATATAAGGTCGTATATACTTTGCAGGGGCCTCATTAGATTGTTAATCAGAAGTAATAGTGCCGGTTTTAAGAGTCAAAATTATCTGAGAAAAGCTCCCCCCCCCCACACACACATGTCGTATTATCCGAAATACAACCAATATAAATTTTGAAATAGCCCTTTTATTCAAAATAATCCAAAGATCATATAAACACTTTTGGGGTTGTAATGAACTCCCAGAGCCTAAGGGCAAGTGCTAGAAGTTGTGCTCTGGATGTATTTAAGGTTTTCATAGAAGGTATGATTGTATAAATTTTAGAGGAGGCTCATTTGGTTGAAAATTGGAAGCTTTAGGTCCCTTATAAGAGTCAAACTGATGGAGGGCAACTGTAGCCCATCCCCGACTACCGCTATTTCCACTAAACGCATCTGATTGAAATTATAAGAAAGCCATTTTGTTGAAAACAGTCCAAAGAGCATATAACAATGCCTCTAGGGTTGACACAACCCGTAAGAACCCTAGGGCAAGGGTTGCAAGTTATACCCTGGGGCATATAAGGTTTTCGTAGAATAGGTGGTCATAAAAACTGCAAAAGAGACTCCTTTAATTGAAAAACGAAAGTTCTAGTGGCCTTTCTAATAGTCGAAAGTGATTAGCGGAAAAGAAATTATTCAGTCTATGATTGGGGCTGTTCCCTTCTCAGCGCCCCTCTATTTGCGCTAAAATTGTTTATTATTTTAAAAAGTAGAGTTATGACAAAGAGGCAATTTTTAGTTTAAATAGAGGGGTGTTGAGGAGAGGACAGCCCTTTCACATACGGAATAATTTCTGTTTGTTTTAAGTTTAATGTCACTCCATACTTTCAGTTACAAAAAACTTATTTTTCTTTATCAAACAGTTCGTGGTAACGAACTGTAGTAAGGAGCGACCCGGCTCAATAGTAAACGGAGCTCTAAAAACGGAATTTCGATGCTAAAAGATATATCAAAAGAATCGGGTTTTTATGCTGATTTCAAATATATAAGTTGTATCAAATTTAGTCCTTGTCATCAAAAGTTAAGAGCCTCAGAAATTTGCCTTATTTTAGAAAATAAGGGAAAACACCCCTAAAAGTCATCAAATCGTAACGAAAATCACAGCATCGCATTCAGCGTATCATAGAACCCTATAGAAAAAATTTCAAGGTCTAATCTACAAAAATTTGGGATTTCGTATTTTTTGCCAGAAGATTAATCACGGGTGCGTGTTTATTTGTTTTTTTTTTGTTTTTTTTCCCAGGGGTCATCGTATCGACCAAGTGGTCCTGAAGTGTTGCAAGAGGGCTCATTCTAACCGAAATGAAAAGTTCTAGTGCCCTTTTTAAGTGACCGAAAAAATTAGAGGGCACCTAGCCCCCCTCCCACGCTCATTTTTTCCCCAAAGTCAACGGATCAAAGTTTTGAGATAGCCATTTTGTTTCGCATAGTCGAAAACCATAATAACTATGTCTTTGGGGATGACTTACCACCCACAGTCCCTGGGGGAGGGGCTGCAAGTTACTAACTTTGACCAATGTTTACATACAGTAATGGTTATTGGGAAGTGTACCGACGTTTTCAGGTTTTTTTTTTGTTTGGGTGAGGGATTTAGGGGAGGGAGTTATATGGGAGGATCTTTCTTCGGAGGAATATTCCATTGGGGAAGAGATATTCAATGAAAAGGGCGCAGGATTTTCTAGCATTACTATTAAAAAAAAAACAATGAAAATATAAACATGAAAAAGTTTTTTCAATTGAAAGTAAGGAGAAGCATTAAAACTTAAAACGAACAGAGATTATTACGCATATGAGTAGTTCTAAAAATACTTTAGCATAAAGAGCGAGGTATTTATAAGGAGATTCGCTCTTTATGCTAAGTTATTTTTAGTAATTTCAACTATTTATTCTATGGCCTTTCTGATTCAGGGGTCATTCTTAAAGAATTGGGACAAAACTTAAGATTTAGTGTGAAGAGTGAGGTATTAACGAGGGGACAAACCCCCTCATATATATAATCAAAAATATAAGAATATAAAAGTTTGTTACGTAAGTTAATTCTTAAGTTACTCATATTTTTTACTAATAAACACGTTCGTTTTTAATTAAAAGTTCTAGTTGTCTTTATAAGTAACCGAAAAATTGGGGGGCAACTAGGCCTCCTTCCCCACCCCTTATTTCTCAAAATCGTCTGATCAAAACTAAGAGAAAGCCATTTAGCCAAAAAAGAATTAATATGCAAATTTCATTTTAATAATTTATGTACGGAGAGCCAAAATCAGACATGCATTAATTCAAAAACTTTCAGAAATTAAATAAAAAAACAAGTTTTTTGAATTGAAAGTAAGGAGCGACATTAAAACTTAAAACGAACAGAAATTACTCCTTATGAAAGGGGCTTCTCCTCCTCGACACCCCGCTCCTTGCGCTAAAGTTTGATTCTTTCTCGCAACTCTACTTTTTAAAACAATAAAAAACTTTAGCGTAAAGAGCGGGGTGTCGAGGAGGAAAAGCCCCTTTCATATAAGGAGTAATTTCTGTTCGTTTTAAGTTTTAATGTCGCTCCTTACTTTCATTTCAAAAAACTTGTTTTTTTACTAAATTTAAACAAAGCACAAATACATATCATTGTTTAAAGAGACATTTTTTTTCTTTTTTATCGGTCGGGATAATGACACGTCTGGGGGCCATTAAAAAAAGTCTCTTGAGTACCCCTTGCACAAGCACATAAATGACCTAAAATAATCCATATTATTATTTCATTTAAAGAGCTGTTATTCATTTTATTGAAAATTTCGAAGCACCTCTACTTTTACTTACAAGTGGTTTCGCTGAATCGGACAATCCTCCACTAAGCATAAAAGTTCGTGTTTCACTTCTATCACACGTATCTTCTTCATTTTTATTTTTTTTCAGGATGTAATATCGTCATAAACATAATTATTTCTAAACAAGATAAGGTTAAAATAACCAGCCAAGAAAAATACTATGGTTTCCTTTAAATAACATTATAGAGTAAGTAATTTATTTTAATTTCGCAACCATTTGAACTTTTAAACGCTTATTTAAAGCGAATAACTTGCCAAAGTTTAGATGCAATTTCAGACTGAGGAAGCATAGCCAGTAGACCGAAATAATGAGAGTGCTTGTTGCCAAAGCGTGACTTATTTGTTGTTTTTTTGCCTTGCATTCATGGTTCGATGTTTTTTTTATCTCTTTTCGCGACTTTTAACCTGCTGGTTTTTGTATTTGCTTCTTTATATTTTACTTTTAATTCGTTGGTGGTTATGGTTAAATCTTCTATAAAGAAGAATTTTAAGATCTTTTTTAAGCATATTACTTAATCTTGTATAAAAATGCTCATAGTGCCATGCACTAAGTAAAAAAAAGGGCGAATCAGTGCTACCTCAGCTTAAATGTAACTTTTTCAAATTTAACATGAGAGAAAAACCTGCGGTTTAGGGTTAAGAGATGTTGAGCAAGGTAATTCCAATGGCGTATTTTTGATTCGACCCGCCACAGATTTCAAGTGTTTTGAAGGTTCTTTCAGAAATTCCAATAAATTATTAATTTTTATTTAAAGTTTAAGATGGATAATAGATAATAGTAACCGTTCTAGATCAGCTACAAACGGCAAATGTTTTAAATTTCAAAACCTCTTTTTATTTGGTCACTGTGGGTAATGGTTTACACTTTTTACACTTTACTAGGTCACAACACAGGGTGGATGTTTTATAATTAGTCAAATAAAAGAGAGATGAGCATGTTAAGAATGATATTTAGGGTACTTAAATTTACCCAAAAATTAACCATCATAGTTTCAGAAATCCGTCGCCATAGTCAGATTACCCTTACATAACCATCAGAATACCCTTATAGCTGTGAAGAGTATAAGGTTACTTGTGAATTAAATGTAAATGAAACATTTTTTCCAAATAAAGAGCGAATTTAAAACTTCCGAACGTCCAGCAAGTTCCTTGGCTGAAACAAGCAAAATTCACCTTGAATGAAGAAATGAGAGCTATATCAAACAGAAAATGGGTCTACGCTGCTTGGATTCTACAGCATGATAGATTGCACCAATATTTGGTTCACTTCGTTAGCGAAAGCGTTGAACTTTGGATTTGTTGATTTTCCATCCTCCTACATGAGGAAACCAAGAGCTGCATCCAAGTGAATGGGAAGCGAAGCACGTTGTTCAACATCACAACTATTGTGCGGTGAGGGTGTGCTTTCGCCTCAGAATTGCTTAATTGTGTCATAGACCATGTCATGACTCGAACAACCAATTGATTGCCCTTTGGCCTCCAATGTCAAGATCGAATCCCAACGGACTTCGACTTCGCAGATGCAATTGACTCGTTTCTAACTCTGTACAACTGCTAACAGACGTTCTGAATATCCTGCATGAAGAAGCTGAAAAAGTTGGACTTTAAGTAAATTGGTAAAAAAAACTAAATAGGTGTAGTTGAGTCGACAGCCATCGGTTATGCCTCCGGAATTCAAAACTTACACAGCAAACTCTCATATGGTTTCTGTCTCGTCTTTGGATGCCACCAACAAACTGTGCTAGAATTATATACGACTTTGACCCCACATCCCATGGTTGGATACGCCCGAGGGGTAGACCTAGGACCAGATTGGAGGAACTTTCACAAGTTCCACAACATGGCCTATATTGCTGCTGTTGAGGTCTCCCTCATAGTAGCAGAGAGGTCCATCTGGAAGAAAGAAGTTGTTTTGCTTTCTGCGCCGCATACCTAGCGGCAGGAACCTTAAGTCAAGTAAGTTATCTATTAAATGCAGTAGTTGTCAAACCTCATAGCTTTTAAAATGGTTTCTTCAAAGTAGAAAACTAAATCTTGAACACGGTCTCAAATAGTGGCAGTCCTAGGCCGTGGCAGGGGGAGGGGCAGCTGCTCTTTTTCAGTTTTTCTGGCATCCAAAATTACGTTCCAATTATGTTATATTTTTACACTTTTGTGCTATGCCTTGCCCCTCCCCCAGATTATGAGGCTTAAAACCGCTACTGATCTCAAAATACGCAGTATCTGATTAAAATCAACTTTATTCTCTATTTCCAAATACATTATTGCCATTAAGTTCGCTCTGTATGCAAGCTATTGCTGTACTATTTTGCTCCAAAATATGAAATTTAACTCCAAGTATTAGCCTCTTGAGGCTCAGCCTCTCAGAAACCCTAAATTTTCTCAAATTCATGGGTATGTCGATATTTTATATATTATTGTTCTACCTGAAATACTGCAGGACAAAAAACGTTAAATTTAAACGTTGATATTTAAACGTAAAACGTTGGAATTTAACTCCAATTATTAGGTTACTTCTGAAAATGCATCATGTACAACCTAAGGCTATCTTATTTTGCCTCTAAATAAATCTATTTTTTCATTCATTTTTTTGATACAAAGAAAAATTTGATTACAAGTCTAACGTCTTAGCGGATACGTTCTTTGCTTAATATTGCGGAACTAATCCAATATGTCACATTATTTATTGTAATTATTGTGTAACCACTTGAGTTAAGAAAAATTATCTGACTCAAAATGCACCAAGTACGAATAAAGGGTTGACGATTAGCCAACATATGTAACCCCTAGCCCTGAACTTAAACATGATTTTCCATTCTTACTTACAAGTCATTCTCTATTATGGAGCAGAACACCCGAACAATGAAACTCTGAAGCTTGTCACCGGCAGACTTGTAAAGGTCAAAAGCCTAAAATTGCTTCGTCTTGGCTTTAGGAACCTGCCTAGGAAATTCCGAGTACGTATCCTTTAGAGCGGAAGGTGAGTAAAGTACAGAAGAAGTGAATGCCACCCGATCCTTTGAAAATCCATCCCCTCTATCTCCTTGTCAAACATTCTTTGCCCCAATACGTTTCAAGGCGGATCTGGGATTGTTCATAGAAAGAACGGAGAAGTGTTTACAACTGTGAAAATCATCATCCTCAGATCTCATTGGAACAATGTAGTTGCCCCATAAAAAGCCGATTGGTGCCAACAAAACTGTGTATCTATTTGCTGAGAAATTGATGGTGGGGGTGGTGTCGGAAAGGCCGAGAGCCCACTTTGCGCCTCTAGTAATACAGATGGATAATTATTGTGTGATTCCACCTGAAGCAAAGTGTAACATGCCTATCTTTCTGCTAAAAATTCGATGTGAGGAGAGAGTGGAGATAGAGGAAATGGAGAGGACACTGTCCCTTTTTATGCGTCAAACCATACCGATTGATAATTATTGTACATTTACGAAAGGATAAAGTGTAGGATTCCCACCTTTTCGCTAAGAATTTGATAGTTTGCGGGGTGGGAGCTTTGGAGGATCCATCGTTCCGTTATACTCCTCCAACAATACGGTTATTATATTCTTATTTTTCAAGTCTTGGCGATTGAAAATACTTACTTAATTCCAGTTCAAACAAGTTGCCCACTTTTCTTTCAGAGTTTAGATGACCGGAAGAGCCATGAGCCAAGTTTTTTTTTACTCTGATGAGTTAGTTGGGAAGTCATTGAAGAATTTTACTTCGAACAGGAATTTTCCTTTCTTCCAAAATAATTCGTCTGAATTTGAAAATTTTTCGGATTACAGTCTAACTTCAATTTGAACCCATTGCTTGCTTTCTAGCTTAGACGAATCTTTCTGCTCTAAAGCAGAATCAATGCTCGAAGAAATGAAAGCTTGGCAGACTGACCATAGATACACTTCTCTGAACTAGAATGTAAAACTCTACTTCACCTCGCATAAATTTAGTTTCAAACAGTTCGTGGTAAAGAACTGTAGTAAGGAGCGACCCGGCTCAATAGTAAACGAAACTCTAAAAAACGGAATTTTGAAAATAAAAGATACATCAAAAGAATTGAATTTTCACGCTGATTCTAAATATATAAGTTTCAATTAATTTGGTCTTTTTCATCAAAAGTTACGAGCCTGAGAAAATTTGCCTTATTTTGGAAAATAGGGGGAAATATCCCCTAAAAGTCATAGAATCTTAACGAAAATCACACCATCGCATTTGGCGTATCAGCGAACCCTATAGCAAAAATTTCAAGCTCCTATCTCAAAAAATGTGGAATTTCGTATTTTTTGCCAGAAGACAAATCACGGGTGCGTGTTTATTTATTTATTTTTTTTTTCTTTTTCCCAGGGGTCATCGTATCGACCAAGTGGTCCTAGAGTGTCGCAAGAGGGCTCATTTTTAAGGAAATGAAAAGTTCTAGTGCCCTTTTTAAGCGATCAAAAAAATTGGAGGGCACCTAGGCCCCCTCCCACGCTCATTTTTTCCAAAAGTCAACGGATTAAAACTTTGAGATAGCCATTATGTTCCCCATAGTCGAAAACCATAATAACTGTGTCTTTGGGAATGACTTACTCCCCCACAATCCCTGGGGGAGGGGCTGCAAGTTACAAACTTTAACCAGTGTTTACGTATAGTAATGGTTATTGGGAAGTGTACAGACGTTTTCAGGGGGATTTTTTTGGTTTAGGAGGTGGGGTTGATCGGAGGGGGCTATGTGGGAGGATATTTCCTTGGAGGAATATGTCACGGGGAAGAAAAATTCAATGAAAAGGGCGCAGGATTTTCTAGCATAACTATAAAAAAAAACAATGAAAAAATAAACACGAAAAGTTTTTTCATTTGAAAGTAAGGAATAGCATTGAAATTTAAAACGAACAGAGATTATTACGCATATGAGGGGTTCTAAAAATACTTTAGCATAAAGAGCGAGGTATTTAGGAGGAGACAAATACCTCGCTCTTTATGCTAAAGTATTTTTAGTAATTTCAACTATTTATTCTACGACCTTTTTGATTCAGGGTTCATTCTTAAAGAATTGGGACAAAACTTACGATTTAGTGTAAAGAGCGAGGTATTAACGAGGGTACAAACCCCCTCGTACACATAATAAAAATATAAGAATATAAAAGTTTGCTACGTAAGTTAATTCTTAAATTATGCATATTTTTTACTAATAAAAATGTTCGTTAAAAATTAAAAGTTCTAGTAGCCTTTTTAAGTAACCGAAAAATTGGAGGGCAGCTAGGCATCCTTCCCCACCCCTTATTTCTCAAAACCGTCTGATCAAAACTAAGAGAAAGCCATTTGGCCAAAAAAAAAAAATTAATATACAAATTTCATTTCAATAACTTATGTGCGTTTTACTGTTTTACTGTTTACTGTTTTAAAAAGAAGAATTGAGAGAAAGAGTCAAACTTTAGCGTAAAGAGCGGGGCGTTGATGAGGAAATAGCCTCTTTCATATACGAAGTAATTTCTGTTCGTTTTAAGTTTTAATGTCGCTCCTTACTTTCAGTTAAAAATTTTTTTTTTTTTTATTTAATTTGACTCAAGGACAAGTGAAAAGAATCCTGTTTAATCCCAGGCAAGTTTTTAGCTTTTAAGTTTTTACGCAACTTTTCAAAATGTAATCTTCTATGCATGAGTGCAGCTCGAAGTCAGCATATTTTATACAAACTGGCAAGGTTAGACCCTTAGCATTTCTTCAGAATAAACTGGAATCAGAATATAGGGAAATTAAAAACAGGACGAACCAAATTGTTGCTCCAACCACACAATTACAGAGAACTATTAAGCCACACTGAAAACAAGCATAACCCAACACTAACAAGGACAGTGTACCGCTATATCATATGCTAAAGACTTTACTTAACCAATTGTTTTCTATATATTTGAGAACAGTGGAATTGAAGGAAGAAAACATTGACAAAAATGAAATACTTTAAAACAAAACAAAATGAATTGCCTCAAATGCTGCATGTCCAGAATTCTTACCATATATCTAGAATGTTTATGAAAAGTAGATTTGATATTGTCACCCCTTCAAACACCCTGAAAAGTCTAAATATAATTTGTTGCCTGCAGTGGAAGCTAATGAAATAGAAAAAGTAAATACGTTCTGAGACCATACTGGCTATGCATGACGTATGAAAACTAAGAAAGGAAATAATAAATGAAAAGAGAAAAATCAAATAGGTGAAAAACGAGGATTTTATCAGCCAGTAGCAAAATATGAAAAACAAGCAAATATTTCGACAAGGACCTCCGCCAAGTCGTCCTCAGTGCTAAAAAAAAATAAAAAAGAAGAAAAAAAAACAAAAAAAAACAAAAAAGAAACACCAACAAAATCTAACCTTCTTCAGTGAACTGTACAAGAGAAAAAAAGACACTGAATCAAACCCCAAAAACCAACTTGAAATCAATTAAAGAGAAGTTACTAATTAGATTGAATAAGTATCCTTTGCCTTGCAGCAGATTTCGCATGTCTACAATTTCGGTTTTCATTAGATATGCGGACAGGTTGTCTTAAATTAGACCGGGCGAAAATATTCATAGAGTCTTTTAATATTAAATTGTTATAAATTGGGCTTAAGGAAATATCGACTGTGTCTCTATTTATAGCCAAATTTCTATTTATATGTTGTTTTTTTTTTATCTCAATTGCCTCTTTAAAAGATTGTGGTAGGCCGTTTACGGTAGAGATTAAAGTTGCCTCTTCAAAAGGAACTAAATGGTCAGGAATTTCGTATATATGCTAGGCCAGAGCTGAAACATTTATTAGTGAAAGGTATACCTAACTTACAAATTAGCTAACGTAACGAACTTTTGCATTCTCATGTTTTTATTTTGTATATGAGGGGGTTCACCCCCTTGTCAGTACCTCGCTCTTTACACTAAAGCTTAAATTTTGTCCCAATTCCTTAAGAATGACCCCTGAATCACAAAAGCCGTAGAATAGATAGTTGAAATTACTAAAAATACTTTAGCGTAAAGAGTGAGATATAAGGAGTAGGTGAGCCCCTCATATGCGTAATAATTTCTGTTCGTTTTAACTTTTAATGTTGCTCCTTACTTCCAGTTGAAAAAACTTTTTCATATTTATTTTTTCATTATTTTTTTAAATAATGCTAGAAAATCCTGCGCTCCCTTCATGGAAATGTTCTTCCCCCATGACAAATTCCTTGATGGAAAGCTCCCCCCAACATGTCACCCTCTTCTCAACTCCTCCCCCAACCAAAAATCCTCCTGAAAACGTCTGTACACTTTCCAATAACCATTACTATATGTAAGCGCTGATCAAAGTTTGTAACTTGAAGCTCCTCCCACGGGGACTGTGGGGGAGTAAGTCGTCCCCAAGGACATAGTTATAAGGTTTTTTGACTACGCTGAATAAAATGGCTATCTCAGAATTTTCATCCGGTGACTTTGGGAAAATAGTTAGCATGGGAGGGGCCTAGGTGTCCTTCAGTTTTTTGGTCACTTAAAAAGGGCACTAGAACTTCTCATTTCCGTTAGAGTGAGCCTTCTCGCAAAATTCTAGGACCACTGGGTCGATACGATCACCCCTGGGAAAAAAAAAACAAACAAACAAACAAATAAACACGCATCCGTGATCTGCCTTCTGGCAAAAAATAAAAATTCCACATTTTTGTAGATAGGAGCTTGAAACTTCTACAATAGGGTTCTCTAATTCGCTGAATCTGATTTTCTAAAATAAGGCAAATTTTTTCAGGCTCAAACCTTTTGATGGGTAAATCCAAACTTGATGAAACTTATATATTTAAAATCAGCATAAAAATCCGATTCTTTTGATGTATGTCTTAGCATCAAAATCCCGTTTTTTAGAGTTTTGGTCACTATTGAGCCGGGTCACTCCTTACTACAGTTCGTTACCGCGAACTGTTTGATCATATAAAAATGACCAGAGAAAAATGTTGAACAAAGAATGGCTAAATCTGAAACAAGTGCGGTAAGTACGTATATTATAAGTAATTTGATTGTTTGTATTAAGAGTTTAGTTTAGTTTTTGATGCGTAGCCTCGCAGTTTTAGGCCTCATGATCGTGGGGAGGCAAGGTAAACCGCAGTAGTGTATAAAATACAACCATGGCGTTACGGTCATCGTTTAATTGGTTGAAGAGGACAAAACAGTAGCCAGGGAGGATTGGAGAGGGTTAATGGGTGTGAAAAAATTAAGTTCCCGTCCCAAGCCAACTGATGGCAAAGGCGCATCTAAAGTATTAGAGGTATTAGAGGTATAAAGTATTAGAGGGGGTCAATTTGGCAAGGACGCCAATAATTCACCGAATTGGCACGTTTATTTAAAAAAAGAGCAAGAGCCAAATGAGGATACCAGAAAATTTGTAGGAGGGGCTGCGGGGCCCATGACAGATGGTTTTCGGGACCAATTCAGCAAGAGCCACGAAAGGCAAAAGTCCAAAAAGTGATATCCAAATCTCATAAATGGAACAAGAAAGATCGTGAAAAAGTGATAATAGGCGAAGGCATACGCGTCGTAATTTAATCGGGGGGGGGGAATTATTATCTTAGGATGAATAGGAATTTCATCTTCTTTCATTCTCTTTCTCTCTCTCTCTCGCTCACTCTCTCTTTCCCCGTTTCTCTCCATTCTTCGGTAACTGTCCTTTATTTCATTTGTAGGAAAAAACATTGTCCTTTGATCCAGCCTCAGTCCTGTCTATTATTTTGTTTTTATTAACAGATAATTCAGATATTGAAAAACATAGTGTTTTATAAGACCATTACTGAATTTATCTGAATTTATTTAGATTATATCCGAATCCTTTAGATATCTTCTTTAGATTAACATCTATAAGATTATATTCAAGTCCTGTATACGGAACGAGAAAAAATCCTAGTTATCCGACTTTCTCTCTCTCCCCCCCCCCCTCTCTCTCTCTCTGTTTCTTCCCATTCTTCGGTAACTGTTCGTTATTTCATTTGTAAAAACAAACATTGTCATTTGATCCAGCCTCAGTCGCACATATTATTTGTCATGTATACGGAATAAGAAAAATCGTCCAAAAGCGATAATAGAACAAGGCGTACGCGTCGTAATTTGGCGGGTGCGACTATAAATATCTTTAGCTAGTTGTCAAACTCTCTCTCTCTCTCTCTCTCTCTCTCTCTCTCTCTCTCTCTCTCTCTCTCTCTCTCTCTCTCTCTCTCTCTCTCTCTCTCTCTCATTCTTCGGCAATCGTTTATTATTTTATTCAAAAAAAAAAAACAAAAAAACATTGTCATGTGATCTGGCCCCAGTCGCGTCTATTATTTTAGTTATTAGTAATAAGTGATTCTGAAATTGATCAACCTGGTGTTTTATCAGGCCATTACTGAATTTATATAGATTAGATTCGAATCATTAAGATATATTCTTTAGATTATATCTACAAAATTATATTCAAGCCCTGGTATGCGGAACAAGCAAAATCGTGTAAAAGTGTCTCTCTCTCTCTCTCTCTCTCTCTCTCTCTCTCTCTCTCTCTCTCTCTCTCTCTCTCTCATTCTTCGGCAATTGTTTGTTATTTTATTTGTAAAAAAAAAAAACATTATCATTTGATCCGGCCTCAGTCGCTTCTAATATTATCCTATGTTTTGTCTAAAACCGATAATAGATAATCCTATATAAGGTTTTTTAAATAGATAAAAAACCGATAACCGATAATCCTACTTCGTCTAAAAGAGTATATTCCAAGTCCTGTGTATGGAAGAAGAAAAATCGTGTAAAACCGATAATAGACAAAGGCATACACGTTGTAAGTGGACTTGGGAGAAGGGGTCTTCAGTCTGTTTGGCTGGTTAGAAAACTCTGAATTGAGCTACCATTACTGGATTACATTAGATGGATAATATAGCCCAAAAAAGTAAGACCATGGGCAGACTGACACAACAAAGAAGACACTAAGATTCGACTGTGGAGGACACCAACAAGGGGTGTGGTTTAAAATTTATAGAACCTGAGATTCAAGGGCCTCCTCCCCATAAAATACAAAATTTATCATCCTAATTTTTAGGGCATCTATACACTAGCAAAGCTTCGTCTAATCTCAGTTTTTAGTAGCAATTTTAAATAAAATGACCACAAATAAGGCACAATTTTATTTCTAAAAACAATCAATATAATACAAAAGGCTCTATAGAGAAGCTGGCTGGACTAGAAAGTGTGAATTTATAAAAATGTTCGCTGGAAAATGATACGGCAGAAGTAGTCACTGTTGCATATACATATTTTGTTATTAGGAGGCAAGGTAATCCAGATTATCAATCCCTCTTATTGCCACATGAAACACTCAGTGCAGTGGTGAGCCAGAGGCTTTAGGAAGTCATCTACACCTCAGTCATCATCTCCGCAGGTGATGCTGAAGTTATACTTCAGGAAAACCAAGTGCGGAAGTGTGGTTTCAGACCGTGATTAAGTGAACTTGAAAACATCGAGGTTCAAAACTGAAGCTCGGGTAGCCTTCTGTCTCTCAATTCTCTAGAGATCGTCGATTGTCAAAAACCCTTCAAATAGCACTTATTCATTTTAGGAAATAGCAGGTCAATTATACCAGCTTGGCAATCTGGTCTCTAGGGGTGTTATCGGCGATCTGAAACGATTCTTTCTGGCAAAAAACTTGTAAAAATTTCAGGTAGCTGAAAATATTCTACGGGACTGTTGGAAAACAGGAAATTACATCGAAAAATGGTTGCAATCATCTTACAGGTAATTGTCTTCTGCTAATGATAGTACCGATTTTGTTCTAAAAGCAATATCCTTCATTGAGTACACTTGTGGAAAAGAGCTAGACATTTTCTAAGATTTCTAAGCGATTAGAGGAAATAGAGCAAAATCCTGGCAAACATTTTGTAGCATCTTCAAGAAGCTACGGCCGGATATTAAAAGCGGTATCTTCCACCAATGAATACTCGAGTGATTTTTAAATATAAATTTTCAATTTTAACAGGGGATTTTCGAGTTTTATCAGTTCACTTAATCACGGCCTTCAAGTGCGGAAACATAGAATAACCAAACTGTCGTCCACTGGACTCAGAACCAAGTTAGTGGCGGAATGTGGTGCCGGTGGCTGGAAAAAAGAATCGTAAAAAAACGAACCTAATTCTCCCACAGCAAGTGTAAAAGACTATTTGACAATCTTTACAGACAGCAAGCCTAAAGGAACAGCAGAGTGCTATACCAATGTACGAGGAGATATGAACACTAAGGCTGTGCGGGGTATTATGGGAACAGATGGAGGCTACGCCACGCTATTACGCCACGCGTCTTAGGCGTCTGCCCTATGTCAAAAATATTTTCATGAAAACTAAATCGACAATTGGCAACGTATGGATGGAGATGTTGACGGAAATCTTATAGCAGAACGGAGAGGAGCTACTGAAAATGGCAGTTTACAAAGACAGGTTTCTGAATAGTTCCTATTGGACTAGATTAGTGGGCGACGGGGGATGGAACAATCGCAGCAATGGCCATGACTAGACAGCCAAAGGATGTGTAGGGATTTTCATTAAAAAACTACCATATGTAGGAATCAAAAATAAATATTGTTATATTTGCTTCAGAGCTGGGAAAAAGTAAAGACAGTACATAACATACCACAAGGGAAAACTATAGAGGACGGAGCTCGTATCAAAGGCCTAATAAAGGGATTCAGGACTCCACCTAAAAGTAAACCACAAATACGATAGCCAAATTCAAGGCCAGCTAGAGATCACTAATCAAGAGCAATGTCATCTGCTGGTCTACAATAATCAAGAAGACTGGAGAATAATAAAAGTTGAAAGATCAAGGCAGTATTGGGAGGGTTTTTGGATGGATTGCTTGTTGCCTGAAATAGTTGACTCAAGAATGGATAGGAATTTAGAAATAAAAGATCCAGCATGTGTCACAATAGCCACATATAAAAACAAGCACTCATTTCTAGTCGTAATGAAAAACGTGCATCAACTTCCGAAGAAGCAAGCAGAAAAAAACGAAAAACTGACCGGAAACTTGACTGGAAACCGGAAAAAAACGGAAAATTCCTCAGAAACCCAAGATTTTTCATTGTTTAACTGGTCGGAATCCGAAAATGATCAATATATTTTTATTTTAACTCGATATTAAAAAGAATAGCCAGCTGCTTCTACTTTCGTGTTTGATCCGATTTCGACATCGTAGAGCCTTTTCTTTTGCTTTGCATATTTTTACGAATAACTGCAACGTCCTTACTAAAAAAAATGAAAAAATAAACTTCATAAAATTTTATCGTATGATAAAATCTTCTTTCACGGCAAAAGATAGCTTAGAGGAATAGCTAACAGGCTGTTCAAACAGTCAGTGTACACCAAAATATATAGAAACAACCCCTCAGCTGAGTGAAAATACACGAATATCTTTTGTCTCAGTGCAGTCCCTCACCTAACACAAAGCACCATGGATGCTACTGGTATACTTCAAGTTTTCTGGTTGCAAAAGATGTCCTTATTTTCTGAACAAGTTTTATTTCTTACTTTTGTTGTACTCTATCTTTGAGCCTATCGGTTTTCTGCATTAAAAATATAATAATTATCACTAGTATTATTCTCCTGTAATAGCACATTCAGTTTCTGATGCGTAATATTGGCCACTATCAAACGAGTACCCAGAACCCTTCATTCCAATCCTCGGTCTTAGGACAGATTCACCTTGATAACCACCTTGATTTGATAGAAATAGCAAGTGTCTCACACCTTTCTTGTATACTATTCATTGAAAATTTATCGCGGCTCCATGATAAAGATGGTTCTAGATGTTTACACTCCCAGAAAATAACACCCGGAACCCTCCCCCCCCCACCATCAAGGAAAATACATCCCCACTGAAAAGAACCCGTGAATTTTCCACCAGACAATACCCCCCCCCCCGAAGAAAACTCTCCCGCGAAAAATGCTCGTATGTTTCCCAATAACAAATACTATCTGCAAGCAATGTACAAATTACAAAACTTAAAAAGGTACTTGAGCTTCTGTAATGGGGATCTATGATTTTTGTTAGTAGTCGGGGAGGAAGGGAAATACCTCAAAGAGTGCACTTTTAGGCCAAAACATTCCAGCTCTCATTGAGCCATGAGATAAATACATAATTAGTTCTAAGGGAATGATGAGGAGAACATGGAGGTAGAAATTTATGTATAGTCCCCATGGCCATAACCTGGGTGTTTTGGGGTCAGGCGGTATTTCCTTAGGGGAAGGAGTGCAAAAGGAATATTAAAAAAAAACTCATCAAAATGTAAAATTGATATATACTTTCTTATGATTTCTGGGAATGTTTTCGGCCTATTCTTTTATTATGAATGTAAAGAGTAATATTAATTCCAAAAATGAGCATAATTTCTTTCGTACAGGAGGAGGACTGTCCCTTCTTCATCCACACCTTCGACACATAGTTGCAGAAGCTTAGGAGGGTGTTCATTAGACCAAAAATTGAGATTTCTGGTCCTTTTTTATAAGTCAAAAGTGAGACCAACTATCCACGGGGGGGGGGGGGGTTATTTCCCAGGGGGCAAACGCCGGTCACCAGAAAAGATATATTCTGTCAATTCTGCCATTCGTAGAAATCCAGGCTAACTGCTACAGTCGAACAAAATTTGAGATTTTTTGTTCCTTTTTTGAAACGCATTTATAACTATTTATTGTTAGTTATTCTATTCGCATGCATTCCCTTTTCATATTATCGAAAACTTTCAACCATTTCAAGACAAAATGTCTTGTCCCAGGCAAGATTTGATATCCTCTCGAAACTTACCTTTTGCCTAGATATTTGACAAGTGTCAATCCCCGCTGTTATTTTATCTGAAGACGTGTTTTTTTTTTATTGTATTACCGGTTGTTTACTATTGACAGAGCGGGTGACACTGATCCAGTTTTTGGGCTGTAACGTTGTCATCTGAGATTCTGTCCCAAAGAAACAGGTACATTGGCCTTAAGGCGAACTCCTCCCCCAACTTACACTTAGAAACACTGAGCCTTCTCTATTTTAGCTGAAGCTCTATTGTATACAATTCTATACAATTTTCTCAAGCTTCAGCCAAATCATAAACTCATATGAAGCGTCAAAATAAATGTCTATGTTGCCATTTATTTTGTAGAACTACCTGCATCTTTAGAAACCAATGCTCCATCATAGGAATTGCTGCCTCTGAAACAGGAGGCTCAATACGGCTATAGTTTTTTTTTAGTAATTCTAAATCAACTGACTATCTCAGAATTTTCACACAATAGCTTTTTTGACATTCTTTTGTTTTGTACCAAATCGTTGTTTTGTACCAGAAAATGCTTGAAAACGCCGCTTTACTATGGGGCAGTCTTTTAGGCCGAAACAAATATCTATGTATTAGACATTTTTTTAATAAAGAGATATGCAATTCCGCTTCCCCTGCTTCCGACCCTTGTTACAACGGTTTCACTTTTGATTCTGCTGGCTTCCACCCCGGTTCAACCGATTCCAGTTCCTACTATGCCCCCTCTGAATTTGGCTCTCCATGGCTCTCGTTGCGTCAGTTCCAGGTTCCCCACGTCTGCCCTCAGATTCCACAATTCCTATCCAGTTAATTACTCTCCAACTCCCAAGTCCAAGTTTCCAAGTCAAGTCCCATCGATTCCAAGATTTTGAATGCGGCTGCCTCCATGGTAGTTTATGAAAATAATGACGTAGACCACACTGCCTTTCCATAATACAATAACAAAGGAGATAATAATGAGGACTTTTTTCCCAAGACAGTGAACCAACAAAACCTATTTAAATATTTCGCCTTTATATCTAAGAGCCGTCTTCAGCAGAGAAAATAATAAACAATGAAACACTTACAATAAAAGTTCTCGGTTAAAAATCCATTTTTTTTTTAAATAGCCTTGGCATCATTACTTCTTAACGAAAAGTTCAGCCAAGACTGTGTGATAAAAGCTAACATTTTACAAGCTAAAAAGGTTCATTCATTTCACTAACTGTATTCATTAAAAATTGGAATAATTTATTATTGCTATATTTGCCTTCTCTGCAGCTAATCTGATAGTTCTTTTGGGATTGGGCTTGTTTTTATTCGTTCCTATTTTTATTTTATTTTGAATCAAATTATTTTCTATAATTAATTTTGTGTACATAGGGTTAAGTGTGTATTCACCCAAGTCTCTATTTAGGGATGTATTATTATTTAAGTTTCGTTTGATTTCGATTGCCTTGCAGACAGTTTATTTGATTCCTAGGTCATTGCTAATTAGAATTGTTTCGTCAAATAGAACATAATGGTTTGGATTTTCGAAAATATGATTGCTTAAAGCTAATTTGAAAGATATGGAGTTATTTTTCGATTTTAATGCTTTTTCAATACTTTCTTTGTGTTGCTGTAATCTTGTTCCTAAATTTGGGTGGATTTCCCCAATCTAAATTTTGGTGGGTTTGGTGTGGTAATAATTTCCACAACTACATGGTATTTGATACACCCCTCGTAGACGAGTAACTGGAAGCTTTATCCTTACCAAAATTGAGAAGATTCATTATACTTAAATTACTCGTGAACACAACACGTGAATTGTTTTTTAAACAAACTTTTTTCAGTTTTGAAGTAATTTTCGGAATATAAGGTAGGTAAATCGTGCTTGTGGGTTCATTCGAATCGTTTACTGGTGTGGGATTTAAGGCTTAAGAAGAATGCATCTTTAATCTTTGAGCAATAACAGTGTTTATGAGAGAAATTGGATACCCGTTGCCAAAAACTATGTCTGTAATAAAATTTAATTCTTTTTTAATATACGGCTCTGAACAGATATTAAGTACTCTATCCACAAGAGATATTACCACATCTCTTTTAGCCTGTGGAGGATGGTTAGATTTGAAGTGTAGGTATCTATTATTATGCGTAGGTTTTCTGTAAACCGTAAAATCAAATTTATTCACACTGCGTGTTATCAATACATCTAAAAAAGGTATTTTTCCATCTCTTTCGGTCTCTAGAGTGAATTGCAGGTTTCTATCGTAAGTATTTAAATGTTCTAGAAAACCTTTAAGTTCAGTTTCGCCATAATTCCAAACTGAATTATGGATTATGAAACTGAATTATGACAAACTGAATCATAAACTTATGATTGGCAAAACATCCCTCTTTTACGCATTATCACGCTTAAGGGTTTTACAACCTTCTCTCCCAGGAAAATAAATTTATCGACTTTAAATTTACCATGGTTTTTATTTTAACTTGTTGTGTGCTGATTTATGTTCGTGAAACTTGTTGCGTGTTTGTTTTTCTCTTCGTGAAACTTTTATCCTGATTTTTATCTTCGTGAAACTAAGTTGTTTCGTAGAACTGATTTTCTTGATCGAACTTGTTGCATGTTAATTTTTTGTTCATGGAGCATGTTACACGCTAATTCTTGGTTATGAAACTTGTTGCATGTTGATTTTTCTCTTCTTGGAACTTGTACATTGACTTTGCTCATCACAAAACGTATTTTGTTCATGATACTTGCTGTGCGCTGATTTTTGTTCGTGGAACCTATTATACGACAATATTTTTGTTCGTAAGACATGCTGTATATCATTGAGTCCCCTCTGAACTTTTTACGACCATCTCTTCCATAAAATCTTATATACCTCAGGGCATAAGTTACAACCCTTCGGCTGGGCTATGAGAGAGGGGGTTTGTTGACCCCAATTTTTTTAGGGGGCGTGGCGCTAGTTGCCATAGGATCAGTTTTGACTCTAAAAAGGTAATTAGAGCTTTCAATTTTTTATCATTTGTCCCCTCCAAAGTTTATACGACTACCTCCTCCGTAAAGACCTTATATACCCCCCGGGCATTAGTAACAACATAAGAACAAAATGGCTACATATATAAAAAAAATCGATCAGACACAATTTGGAAAAAGAGGGTTAGTGGCTAGTTAAAAGTACTGACAGGCAATAGTCGACTTTATGACATGTTATATTCCATAGAGCTGGGTCATCCGGGCATCCAGCAAGGACAAACCTTAATTTAACGCTCATAACAAAAAGGCTATCCGAGCAAAACAAAAGGCATTCAAGCGCTGGCTACACTCAAAGAGTGAAAAGGACAGATTTTAATTTCTCAAAGCACGTCAATTTTTGGCACACTATCGTGGAGAAGAATTCACCTTTGCTGAATTCTCGAATCCAAACGATGACGATAAAGAAGTTCCCGAGTTCTCTCATACATTCAATACTGCCTTTGATCTAATGAACTATTCTGGTCCTACAGTCGTGTGCATTCTGCATCGTCTTAATGTAACCAAATCCACAGATCTTGACAGCATACCTAGTTTGTCTGGAAGTCCTGTAGTATCAAATTAGCTGGACGTTTGCCATCGCTTTCCTGGAAGGGCTTCCGAAAGGAACCTTTCCGTACTTATGAAAAACCACCAATTTCATTCGTGGACCTAAGCTAAATGACTATGCCAACGACTGTGGGGTCACATAGGTCTATTAGCCTCCTCTCTTGCATTAGAAAAGTCTACGAAAGCGTTTCTAATCACACACTTTGTCTCTAAAACAACATGTTTGGTGACTATCAATATGGATGCCACCGAAAAGCTTGAATACCTCGTGGCCCAGCGCCAATAGTGGGTCTAACTTCCGTCAAAAGAATACGACGTATTATTTGACGTATTAGACGATTATTATTTGATTATATTAGACGTATTATTTGACCATTGTATTAGACATCACTAAAGGTTCTGACAGAGTATGGCATCGTGGTCTACTAACTAAACCATGCGCATGTAGTGTCCATGGAGGTGTATTAAAAGTAATAAAGTGGTTTCTTTCTGATCATTCACTGTAAATTTTTCTCGACAGGCTCACTTCCCTCGAACATCTAATAAAGGCAGGTGTAACCAAGGGTAGTATCTTGGGACATATGTTTTTCTTTATCTAGGGCATAAGAGAAACCTTGCAATCCCTCTGAATCATTTGGCTGATAACACCACAGCATATGTGGCTACCTCAAAACGAAGATCCAGCTCAAGTCTCCCCACCATTACAGACAGATCTTGTAAATTGAAAAGTGGTCTGACACATTAATGCGTCGAAAACAAAAGGATCTGCTGATTTCACGATTAAAAGCGTGACGCATACATAACAACTTTATTTTTAAGAATGAAACTATAAAAAAAAGTCGACAAGGTTCGTCACCTTGAAATCAGCTTCTCCACAAATATCGCTCGGGAAGCCCACCTTGATTAGGTGAGATCCTCCTGTGTAAGAAAGTTAGGGATCAGTTTTCACTGCAGAAAAACTACCACCACCAAGCTTAATTATCCCACTTTACAAGTCTTGCATCAAACCTATCATCTGATGGATTCCAACTGTATGCTGGTGCTCCAAAAACACTTTTGACACTATTTCAAAGGACTCAGAATGGACTTGTAGATAGATTTAGTCGTTACCAATGACTTTCTTTAGTCTGTTAGAGAGAGTTTAGATGTAGTGTCGATGGCTGTTTTCTATATGTACAAAAATTTACCTCTTTTATAGACCTTTCTCGTATTGTCCCATCCATTGTCCAACCGTCAAGTAGACATAAAGGCACATAGATCGGTCCAGTTATTTCAAGATCGACATGTCGAGAACAGAGTGCTTGAAGAACAGCTTCGTTCGACGTCGCCTCTCCTGGGGATCTTCCTGGGGACCTTCTTCCTAAAAGTTTTTCTGTTGACTCCTTAAAAAGAAGACTTCACAACCATTTAATTTCTCAGGATGAATTGATGTCAGAGACTTTTGGCAAATTGAATATTTAAAAATACAAATTGAAGAATAAAAAGAATTTATGGTATTGTAATTTTCCACTTATTCATTAAAAAATCAAATTTCATTTTCACTGTCGTTGATAAATCATACAATACCTAGTGTCAATACCTGATGCCACTAATTTAGGGATAAAAAATTGCTTGTGGTGCAAGCTTCGACTTATCCATTCAGACAATCAAATTTTGTATTCGCTGTTCTTGGTAAATCATATATTCCAAAATTCCTAGTGTCAAGAATTTAGGGATAAAAACTGTATGGTGGTGTAAATTTTCACTTTTCCACTCCAACAGTCAAATTTCTTTTTCACTGTCCTTGGTAAACCGTATATTTAAAAATAGCTGGTGCTGTGAATTTAGGGACAAAAAATTGTGTGGTGCAAGTTTCATCTTATCCATTCAAACAATCCTTTTGACTGTCCTTGGTAAATAATGTATTTAAAAATACCTGTTGCAGCTTACTTATGGATAGAAAAATATGTGGTGATGTGAGTTTCCATTCAAAGAATCAAATTTCATTTTCACTGCCTTTGGTAAACCATATGTTAAAAAAAATATTTTGTGCCGCGAATTGAGGGGTAAAAAAAATTATGTAATGCAAGTTTCCACATATCCATTCAAGCAGTCAAGTTTCATTTTCATTGTCCCTGTTAATCATATATTTATAAGCACCTGGTGCCGCTTTATAAGCGGCACCAGGTGACTGAAAAATGGCACCAGACACCGGCACCAGGGACTGAAAAAATGAGTAGTGTAAGTTTCCCCTTATCTTTTCAAACGATAAAATTTAATTTTCACTCTCCTTGGTAAAACATCTATTTAAAAACACCTTTTGTTTTTTAGGAAAAACTTCTACTTAATATATATTTAAAAACACCTTGTGTTTTTAAGGAAATTTAAGGAAAAACACCTATGGTGATGTAAGTTTCCACTTATCTATCCCGACAATTCAATTTCATTTTCACTGTCCTTGATAAATTATATATTTAAAAATACCTAGGGCCACGAATTTAGAGATAAAAAAATTATGCAAGTTTATGTTTCCACTTGTATATTCATACCATTAGAAATCATTTTCATTGTCCTTGGTAAATCATATACGGTGCTTCGAAATTAGATGTGATAAAATTTCTGTCGTTACAAACACTGAGATCTTACTTTCACTGTCCTTGATAACTTAACGACACATGGTCAGTAAAGCAAATAGTTTAGCTATGGAGTAATACGTGTATAAGGAAATTAAAATACTTTAATACAAAAGAAATCAAGCAAAATAAAACTTCGGATTGTACCAAGCCATCTCAAAAATAAAATGATCACTTATATTTGCGATTTCATTGAGTTTATCAGTGCCCATGCCTGCTTGTGAGCTGAACCTGACAAACCCGTGTTTTTCCAGTTTCCATATTTGCTGGTATCTAATAATATATGTTTCACGCCAACTTCTAACCATTCCATAGTTGTGAGTTTCTAATGCTATTTGCTTGATTTGTCCCATAACACCTAAAAAAAAAAAAAAAAAAAGAAAAAAAAGGTAAATGCAAATCAAAGGAGCAAAAATTGACAAAAGAAAGAGAACACAAATCTCAATTACACAAGGGGCTGTAAACAGGTTTTGTAAAATAAAGAGAAAATAAATCCTGATCACAATCTGTTAGTTATTGAGTCTTTATGCAATAGTCTAAAAGATAGAAAACAGGTTTGAAATATAAAATAAAAAAGTAAAAGAAGACATTTTTTACATCAACGAGATTGTTTATTTATCGAAGCATGTTGCTGAAATTTGCGCTTGCAATCTCACAAGCTTTATATTACATCTGAAAATGAAGGATATGGATTTCTTAGGTTTTACTTTTTCATACATTACGATCTTGTGAGTGAGCTTTTTACAGGATTAAACTGGAAAACAAGGTTAATTCAGCAAAAAGTAAACATCAATATTAAAACTCAAAACGAGCAGAAATCAGCTAATATAAGTAACCAAACCATTCAAAGAAACTGCAACATTTACAGAGTTTTCAACATCTGCTTCATTTGTGGATATATTTTTATGATACTTTTTTGATCTCGCATTCTATGGTGATGTAGAATAATCAAAAAGATCAAGACGGCTAGACTACGTTTTACTGTATGGCCGGCGTTTACCCTTCCCCCGTAATATACCCCCTCCCAGAAAATATCCCCCGCGGAAAATCCCTCCGGAAAATACCCACCTTGCAGAAAACTACCCCTCGGAATAAAGTCCCCTGAATGACACCCAAGCCCCCGAAGACTGGTTATTTTCCAGTGACTTTTGAGTTGTGAAAAAGGAGTAGAATTCTCAATTTTTGAATTAATGAGCACCCTTCGAAGTTTTTGTGACCATGAGGTGGAGCTCTAGATGAGGAAGGGGCAGCCCCCTCCTATACGGAATAAGTTCTGCTCATTTTGGGGTTTAATGTTACTCTTTACTTCGTAATAACAGTGTAGACCCGAAATATTCCCAGAAATCAGAAGGGAGAAGATGTAAATTTCAAATTTTGATGCGTTTTTTAAATTTTCTTTTGTACCCCCATCCCCCCAAAAAATATTCCTAAGAAAAAATCCTAGTTACGGCCTCGGGAATTATACGTTAACTTCCACCTCAACCCACCACTCGTCTCCCCCGTAGAATTAATTCTGTACTTATCGGATAGCTCAATGAGTTCTGGGATGTTTTGGTATTAAAATGTACCCTTTGAGGTATATCCCTCCCTCCTTAACTATAAAACAATCAAAGAACCCCGTTGTAGAAGTATAAGTGCCTTTTTCAGTTAATTTATCCAATAATATTACAGATAGTATTTACCACTGGGAAATATGCGGACAATTTTACAGGGGAGTTTTCTGCAGGAGGGCTTGCCTGGCGGATTTTAAGTGGAGAGAAAATTTCTGGTAATAATTTCCTTTCAGGGAAGATCAAATTATCTGACAAGATTTTTCCTTGGAAAAATATGGGTAATGTCCACAAGGGTGATGCAAGGTGGAGCCTCTCTTCTTAAAGCATTAAAATCAACGCTAGAAATGTTTTTGTGCAATAAAAAGGAGGTGCATCCTTGAAGCATCTTTGTGGACATTAACCAAATTTTCTAATGGCAAAATCTTGCCATAAAACTTGATCCCCGCTCAGAATTTCCCCTGGACAGTTCCTCAGTGACATTCTCTCCATATTTAAAATTGTGCATCCAAAGAGGAAGAAAACAAATAAAAGAATTCCGTAGAAGAATTACAGGGTAATTCTTCTCAAAAATTTCTCCCCCTTGAAAATCCCACCCTGCGGAAAACTTCCCCACGAAAAATGGCTATTTTTAAGGGAGAGAGGAAAGGAGGGTGGAGGTAAAAATTGATTTATAATCTCAAGGAAGTTTTAGTTGTTTTATAAGTCAAAAGCAACTAGAGATCAGTCAGCCACCAGGGTTACTTTCCACAGGGGGAGGGCGGGGTATTTTCCGAAAGGAATTTTCCAAAGTGGTATTTTCTGGGGGAAGGAGGGATTTTCTGGTGATACTTTCTGGCTGAGGGGGGTAATCACCAGCCACCCAGTAAAACGTGGCCTAGCCATCTTAATCTTTCTTTCGTTGTAGCCCTAGAATGTAAGATCAAAGAAGTTTCATAAAAATAGTTTCCCGAAATGAAGCAGATGTCGAGTACTCTGTAAATGTCGCAGCACTGTTCGTTTACAGCAGAAGTTCCCAATTTTTTTTTTCGATTACTTTAAAAATTTTACTGGTTCTGGTTGACCCCCTTTAGCTACATTTCTAGCATATTTCCAAAACCCGATAAAAATGTGAAGATCAGATTTACCTATGGGAATTTGCTTTGTGGCTCAGTTCCAAACAAAAATTAACAGTTTTCGAGAAAAAAGTGAGAACTGGTTGGTTAATTAATAAACTAATTGTGCAGTGAGTGGTTGTCAAAAAAAAATTGTGTCTATTCAACTTAATTTTTTTGACATCTACTCACAGCACAAGGAACCTGTTTCTCACTTATTTTATTCTCACTAAATTTTTTTCTCACTTATTTTATTAGAAATAATTGGAATGAAAAAAGAATACTTTCCTGTGTTTTATATATTCAAATATGTAATTATTATACTTTTAATTAATAGAGTAAACTAAGTTTTATATTTCTACAATAACAATCACAAAATAGTCATATATTAATGAGAAAAATGTACTTGATGAATTGAGAGCAAATTACCTATATTAGGGTTCAATTTGGTTAGGAATAACCGCAGATCTCCCCGTTCTGTGATATTCAATCTGCTCCTTTGTTCTGTTAAAAGGTTTGTAAACACTAAGACTCTTTTCAAAAAGATATGACGAGGGAAACGCTATATTTTTCGGGTATTTCTGCCTACAACTGAAATGTTTGATTCCCTCTTTCAATTTTCACCTTCGGCTCCTCATTAGTACTAGTCTTGGGTAGTTCCTCTTCCAATATAACATTGCCCAATTCCGTTTCATCAAATGGATTTGATATGATCAATGATGGTATATCCATCGTCTGAATATCTTCAAATCTGATTTTGAAGTCATCATGCAGGGTAATTAAAGGTTGGACGTATGTCTGAATATCCTCATCACAGTTTAAAAACTGGAAAACAGTTTAAAAACTGGGAAAGTTCGCCCCAACTGATATTTTGCTTCATATATTTCAATTTTCCAAGAAAAGCTGAAATTACACCCTTTGCTTTTAATAAATTGAGACTGCCCCTTTGTAATAGTAAGTTAATGTCATAAGTTTTATTAAACAAATCTGTCAAATACTCGGTGTCTGCTTTCGAACTGATTAGGTTTTCTCTTAAATTTTGATCTTTACTTTCCAGACACTCTAATACTAATTTAAAATTTAAGTAAAATCTTGTTAAACATGCATCCTTCGATAACCAGCGTACTTAATTATGTAAGAGCAATCGTTGAAACCCTTCATCATTTTCATCGCACAATTGTGCAAATAAACACGTATTCAATGCATTGCTTCATATTTTGTTAACTGGGTAAGGTCGGGTAAGGTCGACTCATCCAGTTGAATAGAAAAATGAGTTGTTAGTCACAAATTGAAGTGATTGGTGAATTCCTCACTCAAATTTTTCGCTACTAGCTGTTGTCAGTGTATGACACAGTAAATTGTTGTTACCTCTGGTATATTTTTTTTAAGATGGCTTATTAGCCCACGAAACCACCTGACCATGGTAGGAGCCCCATCAGTTAACACCAAAATACCGTTTGTAAATGGAATTGATTTTTTTTTTCACAAAAATCACTCAGGACAATAAATATTGATTCACCTTTTGTGTCCGTCTTTAAAGTTTTTGTGAATAGTAACTCTTCATGAATTAACAAATCAAACATATGCCAATAATAATGCTTCATTACCAGGTAAGGTTGACTCATCCAGTTGAATCAAAAAATGAGTTGTTTGCTGATAATTACATAAGAAACTTTCAATATCAGAGCTCATTTCATCAATACGTCTTTGCACAGTGTTGTCACTCGAAGGAATTATTTTGAGTATATCAAATGGGGAATTGCTCAAAATAGTTTTTAAAACATCTTCAACAGCGGGTAAAATTAATTTTTCTCCAATGATGTTTGGTTTTCCAGATTTTGTTATAAGTCATGTAATATTGTAAGATGCTCGCAAGCCATTATCATTTCTTTCATATGTTGAAGCAAACATACTGTGCACAGTGGGCCTCTTCTCATTTTTTTCCTTCTATTTTAAGAAAATGTTCCAAATCTTTATCTATTTTATCAGGATTAGATCTTCAGGCTTTGATGGTTTCATAGAGTCATTGCTCAAAAATTTGTTGCATAATGGGCAACAACTTGTCTGCTTTTGATGGTAGAAACCAAATTCTAAATAGTTAACACTGTATTGTCGACATTTCATCTTGGATTCAGCCATGTTGGATTCATACATTAAAAAAATTGTTGTAGTAAACTTATGGCAGTCTTACTGAACAAGATATGGCTACTTGAACAGAAAAGGAGCAATGAATTTTATTAATTAATTATTGCAATGAAATAAACAAAGAACTGTCAGCAAACTGATTCTTTATCTTAAAAGCAATAAATCGCTAAGGTCAATAATGAAGTTTTATGAAAACGACTGATCCGACTTCATTCTTTGTTTGTTTTTTTACGTGTAAAATAGATCGTCAAATCATAAATTAAAAGTACGAAGTTACAGCATAAAGGCAGGCGATTACTTACTTTTTAAACAAAAACATCGGTTCGCTTTACTTTTCCTTTCACAAATTCGAAAATAAATGAAAAACGTTTATCCTTACCATTCGTGTTTATATTGGTGAAGAATCATACAAGTTCAAGCAAGATCGTAAGCACATTCACTACAAGTCATATTTCGTCCCTTTGCAGTTCTAAACAAGCGTTGCAGAAGGCGTTGATGGCAGAAGCAGTGCTTTGCAAGTCTTGACATGTTCTAGTGAATATTTATAGTGAATGAATGCTACAGTGAATGTAGTGAATGTTGTAGTGAAAGCTTTTACAAGTAACAGTTGCTGAGCTTCTTAGAATAATATCTGCTTATATTGATAGGTGAAGTCAAGCCAATATTTTTTTTTGTTCACTATCGAAATCAGATAAAATTTCGTGGACTCTTTTTCACTGATTGTGAGCCCTTATTTTTCGTCACACCAACTTAAACCCCGTCAAGTTTTCCGTGCACCCCTGGGGGCCCACCTTGACCACTTTGGGAATCACTGGTTTAGAGGGTTTAGCTACTTATATAAGCTGACTTTTGAATCAGTCAGTACTCGTTTTGAATTTTAATATAGATTACATAAAAAAAACTAGTTTTTTTAACTGAAAGTAAGGAGCGACATTAAAACTTAAAATACGAACAGAAATTACTCCGTATATGAAATGGGTTGTCCCCTCCGCAATCCCTCGCTCTTTACGCTAAAGCTTTTAATTGTATTAAAAAGCAGAATTGTGGCAAAGAGTCAAACTTTAGCGTAAAGAGCGAGGGATTGCGGAGGGGACAACCCATTTCATATACGGAGTAATTTCTGTTCGTTTTAAGTTTTAATATCGCTCCTTACTTTCAGTTAAAAAAACTAGTTTTTTTATGTAATTTCTGAACGTTTTTGAATTAATGCATGTTTGATTTTGGCTCTCCACACATAAATTATTAAAATGAAATTTGCATATTAAATCCTTTTTTGGCTAAATGGCTTTCTCTTAGTTTTGATCAGACGATTTTGAGAAATAAGGGATGGGGAAGGAGGCCTAGTTGCCATGGAATTTTTCGGTTACATAAAAAGGCAACTATAAATTTTTATTTTTAAAGAATTTTTCTATTAGTAAAAAATATGCGTAACTTAAGAATTAACTTACGTAGCAAACTTTTATATTCTTATGTTTTTATTATGTGTACGAGGGGGTTTGTACCCTCGTTAATACCTCGTTCTTTACACTAAATCGCAAGTTTTGTCCCAATTCTTTAAGAATGACCCCTGAATCAGAAAGGCCGTAGAATGAATAGTTGAAATTACTAAAAATACTATAGCATAAAGAGCGAGGTATTTATCTCCTCCTAAATACCTCGCTCTTTATGCTAAAGTATTTTTAGAACCCCTCACATGCGTAATAATCTCTGTTCGTTTTAAGTTTCAATGCTACTCTTTACTTTCAATTGAAAAAAAAATTTCCATGTTTATTTTTTCATTGTTTTTTTATAGTAATTTTAGAAAATCCTGCGCCCTTTTCATTGAATTTCTGTTCCCCCATGACACATTTCTCCATGGAAAGATCCTCCCACATAGCCCCCTGTACATGTACACTTCCCAATAACCATTATTATATGTAAACACTGGTCGAAGTTTGTAAGTTGCAGCCCCACCCCCAGGGACTTTGGGGGAGTAAGTCATTCCCAAAGACATAGTTATTATGGTTTTTGACTATGCGGAACAAAATGGCTATCTCAAAATTTTGATCTGTTGACTTTGGAGAAAAAATGAGCGTGGGAGGGGCCCTAGGTGCCCTCCAATTTTTTTGGTCACTTAAAAAGGGCACTAGAACTTTTCATTTCCGTTAGAATGAGCCCTCTTGCGACATTAGTGAAAAGATTGCGATGTTGATGAAGGAATAATTTTCTGCTTTTACAATATGAATTATGTGTATTTTAAATTTATATGACCCTTTTTGCTTTCTGCTTTACAAATTGGAAAAAAATCATGTAATTTCTGATGTTTGTTTTAATTCTGTAAAATCCGGCTCGCAGCTCAACGGAAAAATACTCCTTCCCACTGACCATTCTTTTCCTCCTGGACCCAGTATAGGTTTTTTATAACCGAAACGGAAATTTCTCTCGGAATTTGCTTTTGGCTGTTATTACGTATATGAGTGGGTTGCCCCCACCTTGGTACCTCGCAATTTATGCTAAAGTGTTTTGAATTTTTAAAAAGATTATTATTCTAATTAAAAGGTCCTTGCGTGCCAAAATTCATTCTTAAATAATTGGAACAAAAAGTCAAACATTAGCTTAAATAATGATATACTGAGAAGGGGGGCAACCCCTCTTGTTAATTATTTCAAATTCATTATTTCTGATCAATATTCCGTATATGAAAGGGGCTGTCCCCCTTCAAAGTCCCGCTCTTTAAGCTAAGGTTTGACTCTTAGTCAAAAGCCTACTTCTTAAAACAATAGAAACTTTAGCGTAAAGAGCAATATGTTTACGAGTGGGCAACCCCTTTCATATATGGAATAATTTATGTTCGTTTTAAGTTTTAACGTCGCTCATTACTTGTAGTTAAAGAAAAAAGTATTTAGTTTCTGAACGTTTTTGAAATAATGCATGTTTTGAATATTATCGCACATGAATATTTAAAACGAAATTTGCATAATAATTTTTTTTGGCTAAATGGCTTTTTCATAGTTTTGATTGGATAACTTGGATAAAAAAGAACTGGGGGAGGAGGCCTAGCTGCCCTCCAATATTCGGTAACTTTAAAATGCAACTAGAACTTTTGTTTACGAACGTTTTTATTAGTAACACATATACGTAACTTACGCATTAACTTACGCAATGAACTTCTATATTTTTATTATGTATGTGAGGGGGTTCACCCCCTCGTCAATACCTCGTTCTTTACATTAAAGTATGAATTTTGTCCCAATTATTTAATAATGAGCCCTCCATTTAAAAGGCTGTAGAATAAATAGTTTTAATTATTAAAAATACTTTAGCGTAAAGAGCAAGGTATTGCGGAGAAGACGAACCACCTTATATACATAATATTTTTCGTTCGTTTTAAGGTTTTAATGCTGCTCCTAACTTCCAATTGCAAAGAAATTTGTTATATATTTTTTCATTTTTTTTTCAAATAATGCTAGAAAATCCTGCTCCCTCTTCATGAAGAATCTCTTCCCTTATACTAAATTCCTCCATGGAAAGATCTTACCACGTAACTCCCCCCCCCCTAACACACCCTGTTCCGAGCACAAAAATTCAGCCATCATATAGGCCATTAATATATGCCATACACAAAACAGTCTTTCTCTCAATTCTTCTTTTTAAAACAGTAAAAAACTTTAGCGTAAAGAGCGGGGCGTTGATGAGGAAGCAGCCTCTTTCATATACGAAGTAATTTCTGTGCGTTTTAAGTTTTAATGTCGCTCCTTACTTTCAGTTAAAAAACTCGTTTTTTTTATTTAATTTCTGAACGTTTTTGAATCAATGCATGTTTTGATTTTGGCTCTCCGCAGAGGAATAATCAAAACGAAATTTGCATATTTTTTTGGGGGGGGGGGGGGCTAAATGGCTTTCTCATAATTTTGATCGAATGATTTTGAGAAAAAAGAGGGGGGGGCGAAGCCTAGTTGCCCTCTGATTTTTTGGTTAATTAAAAAGGCAACTAGAACTTTTAATTTTTTACGAATCTTTTTATTAGTAAAAGATTTACGTAACTTATAAATTAGCTTACGTAAAGAACTTTTGTATTCTCATGTTTTTATTACATATATGAGGGGATTCGCCCCATCGTCAGTACCTCGCTCTTTACACTAAAGCTTAAATTTTATCCCAATTCATTAAGAATGACCCCCTGAATCACAAAAGCCGTAGAATAAGTAGTTGAAATTACCGAAAATACTTTAGCGTAAAGAGCGAGGTATTAGAAGGAGGTGAGCCCCTCATATGGGTAATAATTTCTGTTTGTTTTAAGTTTTATTGCTGTTCCTTACTTCCAGCTGAAAAAGCTTTTTCACTTTTATTTTTTAATTGTTTTTTTTTTAAATTATGCTAGTAAATCCTGCTCTCCCTTCATGGAAATTTTCTTCTCCCATTACAAATTCTCGAAGGAAAGTTCCCCCAGCATATCCCCCTCCTCTCAACCCCTCCCCCAAACCAAAAAAATCCTCCTGAAAACGCCTGTATACTTCCCAATAACCATTACTATATGTAAGCACAGGTCAAAGTTTGTAACTTGTTGCCCCTCCCACGGGGACTGTGGGGGAGTAAGTCGTCCCCAAAGACATAGTTATAAGGTTTTTCGACTACGTTGAATAAAATGGCTATCTCAGAATTTTGATCCGATGACTTTGGGAAAATAATTAGCGTGGGAGGGGGCCTAGGTGCCCTCCAATTTTTTTGGTCACTTAAAAAGGGCACTAGAACTTTTCATTTCCGTTAGAATGAGCCCTCTTGCAACATTCTAGGACAACTGGGTCGATACGATCACCCCTGGAAAAAAAAAAACAAAAAAAAAGAAAAAAAACAAAAAAACAAAAAAACAAATAAACACGCATCCGTGATCTGCCTTCTGGCAAAAAATGCAAAATTTCACATTTTTGTAGATAGGAGCTCGAAACTTCTACAATAGGGTTCTCTGATACGCTGAATCTGATGGCGTGATTTTCGTTAAGATTCTATGACTTTTAGGGGGCGTTTCCCCCTATTTTCTAAAATAACGCAAATTTTCTCAGGCTCGTAACTTTTGATGGGTAAGACTAAACTTGATGAAACTTATATATTTAAAACCAGCATTGAAATGCGATTCTTTTGATATAGCTATTGGTATCAAAATTCCATTTTTTAGAGTTTTGGTTACTATTGAGCCGGGTCGCTCCTTACTACAGTTCGTTACCACGAACTGTTTGATATGGCTCTGATTCAGATAAATACTAAATTAGTTCTAAGGGAAAGACGAGGGGATTCTAGTCTTTTTTTATTAGTCGAAAGTGATTGGAGACCAACCAGTTGCAAGTTGTATTTTCTGTGTGAATATTTTCCACGGGGAGGGGAATATTTTCCAGGCAATATTCTCTAGGGGGGGTATTTTCCAGAGGAGATGTTTTCTGTGAGGGTGTTTTTCGGGGGTGGGAGGTATTCTCAGGGAGAGTAAACGCCTAGAACTGTTTTACTGATGAAGGATTACAGATTGCCAATGGTTGTTCTTTTGGCCATCCACCTGGGGCAAAAAGAAAAGGAAGTCGTTCCCGAATGGGGTGGTAAGAAGTCATAAGAAAGGATTAAATAGGATCTGAAACTTCATAGGAAGGAGTAAGAGTGGAGCTTTGAACAGATTGGGTGGAGAAGCGGGGTACACCGCTGATTCGGCCTCAGGTGGCTTGGCGAACCTCATAAGAACACTTTTCTTATGAAGCATGGTTTGAAATGCGGAAATGAAAGAAGAAATGTCAAAACACTCTCCACAATGAAAATACTAGAACAAAATTAGGTTGTTAATTATGCAAGGCAATTATTTAGGTTTGATCAATATTGAGTGCATCTATTTCTTGGCTCAGCACAAGGTTTTATAGTTTAGTAACTTCTGAAGAAATGTCAAAGCAGCTTGCTAAGAAAATAAAAACAAGTGGAATACTATAAAATAAAATAAAAAATAAAAATAAAAACAAGTGGAAGCTATCTGTTTGAAAAGGGGCAAATGAAAAATGCCTGTTCTTGTCATCGTGCTATTTGGTGAACGGCTCGTGCTTCGTAATGCTCCCAACATAAATAAAAACTAAATTTTTAATCAAAGCTAAAATGTGTTGCATCTGTCTAAAGTAGCACAATGCACCACGCACAATACATGTGCATGCACATGCACAATGCACAATACATTATCAATGTTAGCGCTACATATTAAGAAGAAACAAATACAGATAAAAAAGGATAGCTAAATATAAATAGAAGAGAAAATGCAAGGGAAAATCTAAGCTGATTAAGGTAGGTCGTAACTAGGGCCCGGCTAATTTGTATTTTAGGGTCCGATACCAATATTGATATAATCGTAGCGTACCGATACGATACCGATAAAACAGACGGATGGATTCGTCTCCAGAAAAAAACCCAAGGTTTAATCCCCCCATTCTCTGCCCATATTCATACTCAGATTTTTCTCCTTGTTCTTTTACACTGCAAAGAACAGCATCGATAATTCACTGTGGATTCCAAAAATTAGGCCATTTCTTTACCTTTTCTGATCAGCAACTTCTGAGCTCACAAACCAATGGCGGATATTTTTGGAAGTGATAAATAAGAAAAAACATTAATCAAAGATGGAGGATCAGTTACATGAACACAAATACGTGAAAATCTGATTGAAAGAAGCGTTAAATATTTATTGAAATTGATTATTCAAAACCCAAATTTCAATGACAGTACATTGAATTTTTATCATTCAAATATTAATATGAAAACTTTTCATTCATATGTTATGGTCTCTTACTAACAAACCTATGCTAGTCATACTGGATACAAGAGTGCAGCTTGAGTTTTAAGCTCGGATGATGGATTAAAAGAAAGTGTCGACAAAATTGTCGAGTATGCCGGCAAATCCGGACACACTAGCTATATTTCCAAGGTTTCCAAAACTTACAAGCGGTGACGACACCTTGGAACTCTCCCCTTCCCACCTCTAAGCCCCCCTCCACCCCTTAGCTGTGTCCCTAACTGGATGTCATGGTTTTAAGCGATTGAATCTTAAAGCTTTCACCCACGTAGTGAACATTCATTAAACAGAAATGTATGGTTTATTGAATTCTTTTTGTTGTTTTGGCATAAGTTGTACGTTCTTGAACGTAGACCATACATTTTGAACATTGTTGCACCAAGTGTGTATTGATAAGTATCGACAAAAATACTTCGACTTCAAGTGACACACCTGTGCTGCTCTCTCCAAAACGGTAACACTTAGCTGGTGGCTCCGCCCCCAAGGACTAGACAAGAAAAAATTATCTGAGGAAATCTGGTGCCATCTTCTGGATAGGTTGCGCATATATATACTTTATTTTTTACAGAATTCTCCTATTTTTTTGTATTGTCGTGACTTTGGCTCCCTCAGAAATGTTGGTCCCAAAATCAATCCTTATGCACATCTCCAAGGACTTGGTAATTGCACTTATTTGTGACCCAAAACAAGAACATAGCGACTATAAGTATTCCAGGTAGAGAAAGATTATAGACCACTTGCAGCAAACGTTACCACCTACCCTTATTTTGGAAAATAGTGTTCTTTCCAGATCGAAACCCAAAATCAAATATTTATACCTAAAAACATTAAATAGACATAAATACGTATATGTACATGCATATATAAATAAAATACGTCCTTAAGGCATGCAAGAAAGAAAAATTATCCTCTTAAAATTCCAAAGGGCGTATGTGCTGTTACGCTTGTCATGGAGACATGTTTTTGCTTGAAGATTTAAGTAAAAATTTGTCAAAAGTAGAGAGATGAATTTGACTGTGTGGTTTCAGTTTTGTATACAAAACATCAATCGGTCTTCAAGATGCACATACTGAAAATTTGGTTGTCCTTATTTAGGCTGTTCTTAGGGTATAATCTTAAGGAGTAAATAGTTAGAACGAAGTAGATACGTCATTGGAAATGACTAGTGGATGATTATCCACTTGAGAAATCCCTTTTACTTTCCAAAAAGTGTACCACTCTTTCGTTTTACCGTGACTATGCAATGCTACCTAGGGCAATGATAAATTATTGATACAATGAAACTTAAAGCTACTAATAGCAAAAAAAAACTTTGTCTAAGACATAAACTTAAAAATTGAGCTCTTCACCAACAGCAAATTTTATTAGAATGAGCCTATAAGTCCTGGGTTGCCACCACTGAGGATTTATAGCCAAATTTGGCAGTTCTTTCCTACTTAAAGGGTTTCTTTATTTCTAGGAAATATTACTCCTTGGCACATGTGGCTCAACAGCAGGAAATGAACAGAGTTTTCAAGAATAAAAACCCTCTCATCGGCATTTTGTCTTGATTGAACTGTTTTCTTCTGCTTGATATAGAAAATGCTTCGTTTCTCTTACACAGTTCGATTTCAGATTCGATTCAGATTCTTACAACTCCTACTATAAGTATTCTTGCAACTAATGCAATCACTATCCCTTTTGATTAATAAATATTAAAATAAATTTCGTTCGCAACTACCTGTTTCAATCATATTTGGGATAGCTTCGTATTCAGATTGTTCAATATCCATTTTTACAACGTCGATAATACGCTTTTCATGTCCAAGAAGTTTCATGATTGATCTAAAGCTTTTCATTTGCCAACCCTTTGTGTTTATTTCATCTTTCCCTTGAAGGCCTGAAATAAAACGAGATATTTGAAAGTCCATTCTAAGAATTCTTATTTTCGCGAGTAAATACGACGAAGAGACAATAGAACATTCGATTTAAAGAAAAAAGACGGTTGCGCTAAATTCATGAACAAGTTAGAAAATAAACGATTTTTAAACCTGGATTGCACAAAAAAAATATCTGAATAAAATATTGTAAGTCGACGGTCATTCTTACCGTAAAACGTTAAATTCCAATTAGTTTATAAAATTTGTATCATATGAAATATCAAATTCCATATTTAACAACAATCTTCAAATTTCCAAGCTCGTTTTCTTCTCCTGTCCTCACGTCGTCACATTAAAAAAAACTTACTTTCATTTAAAAAACTTGTTTTTTTTTGTTTAATTTCTGGACGTTTTTGAATTAATGCATGTTTTGATCTTGGCTCTCCGCGCATAAATAATTAAAACCAAATTTGCAAATTAATTTTTTTGGGCTAAATGGATTTTTCGTAGTTTTAATCGGAAGATTTTGAGAAAAAAGAGCGAGGGAAGAGGCCTAGTTGCCCTCCAATTTTTGATTACTTAAAAAGGCAACTATAACCTATAATTTTGTACGAACGTTTTCTAAGTAAAAAATATTACGAATTAAATTACGTAGCAAACTTCTATATTCGTATGTTCTTATTGCGTATATGAGGGGGCTCACCCCTCGTCGATACCTCGCTCTTTACATTAAAGCTTAAATTTTGTCCCAATCGTAAAGAGCGAGGTAATACGAGAAGGTAAACCCCTCACATGCCTAATAATTTCTGTTCGTTTTAAGTTTTAATGCTGCTTTTCACTTTCAGTAAAAAACTTTTAAAATTTATTTTTTCATTGTTTTTTTTAAATAATGCTAGAAAATTCTGCGCCCCTCCATTGAAAGTCTATTCCCCCATAAGCAGTTCCTCCATAGAAAAATATTCCCAGGTAGCCCCCCCCTCAACTCTCCCACCCAAACCAAAAAATCCCTCTGAAAACGTCTGTAAACTTCCTAGTAACCATTACTATAAGTAAATACAGGTCAAAGTTTGTAACTTGCAGGCCCTCCCACGGCGTCTGTGGGGGAGTAAGTCGTCCCCAAAGACATAGTTATTAGGTTTTCGACTATGGTGAATAAAATGGCTATCTCAGAATTTTGGTCCGATGACTTTGGGGAAAATATGAGCGTGGGAGGGGCCCTAGGTGCCTTCCAATTTTTTGGTCACTTAAAAAGGGCACTAGAACTTTTGATTTACGTTAGAATGAACCCTTTTTCGACATTCTAGGACCACTGAGTCGATACGATCACCCCTGGGAAAAAAACAAAAAAAAAACAAATAAACACGCATCCGTGATTTGTCTTCCAGCAAAAAATGCGAAATTCCACATTTTGTAGATAGGGGCTAGAAACTTCTTCAAGAAGCTTGTCTGATACTCTGAATCTGATGGTGTGATTTTCGTTAAGATCATATGACTTCTAGGGGGCGTTTTGCCCTATTTTCTAAAATGAGGCAAATTTTCTCAGGATCGTAACTTTTAATGGGTAAGACTAATCTTGATGAAACTTATATATTTAAAATCAGCATTAAAATGCGATTCTTTTGATGTAACTATTGTATCAAAATTTTATTTTTTAGAGTTTCAATTACTAATGAGTCGGGTCGCTCCTTACTACAGCAGTTCGTTACCACGAACTGTTGGATTTTTTTTATATATGTCTTTTTCATTGGTAAAAAAAAAGAATATATCAGATCTTATCGTTTTTTTTTGGTTATAAGAATCCATATTTCAGCCTCCTATTTATGGATTGTACAAAATTTTTCAATGTCGTAATATACACCCTCTTGAAAATATTTCGTCTGAAAATCTGAGTAGATTATAGCAGCAGTATCAGTAGTAAGCAGCAATAGTATTCACACTGTGTCTTTTGCTCATAAAATCTGATGATTTGATCTCATCATCTGAAATCTCATCATCTGATAGTATTTAAATTAATACTTCAAGCCATTTCTGAGATATTGCCGATACATCTTTGCAATACTTTAAGTTGTTCCTGTGAGATATTTACGCCTTTTTTGATAGCCTGATTCCACATAGCGTATTTCAATTTAGTTCAACATCCTCCTTAACATTTCCTTAAAGTTCCATCGTAATAATCTTAGGTGCAGTAGCACTAGTAGTAATCGTCATAGTAGTAGTTGTAGTAGAGGTAGTCGCAGCAATAATAAAAGTAAAAAATACAGCAGTTGACTTTCCAGTCCTTACCGGCGGTGCTGGTCTCCGTTTCACGGTCCTTCAGCAAGGAATTGCAAAAGGGGATAGTTGTAGAAGTCATAGCAGTAGTAGCAATTGTAATAGTAGCTGTAGTTGTAGTAGTAGTAGTAGTAGTTCCAGCCGTAGTAGTAGCAGTAGCAGTGATAGCAGCATGCACGTAGTGACTTATGGTTATTTCGACATTCCTCTTAACATACCCTAAAAGTTCCAACTTAATATACTATGCCATTGCTGATATGCCTTTTGACAACCCGCATGCATAGAGTGTGTTCTGCTTTAATTCAACATCCCCCCGGACATTCCCTGAAATTTTCACCTTCCTACCCTTAGCCTCAGTATAGTAGTCACAGTAACAGCAGTGATAGTAACTGAAGTAACAGCAGTAGTAGCAGCAGTAGCATGCATGGAGTACCTTTTGGTTAGTTCAACATCCATCTCGAAACATTTTGAAAGTTTCAACTTTATACTATAGGCTGTTGCTGAGATTTCGATCATACGCAATTTTGGCAACCTGAGGGCACACATTGTGGTTTGATTTCGTTCAAGATTCCCCTAAATACTCCCTGAAAATTTCACCGTTATAACCTACGCCTCAGTAGAAGTAGTAGTCGTAGGGGTAATAATTGTAGCAATAGTGGTAACATGGTCATAGCTCCTTTTGGTTAGTTCAACGTCCCGCTCAACATGACCTGAAAGTTCTAACTTAATACTCTAAACCTTTCTTAACATACTACTCTTATGCCCTTTTGAAAACCCACAAACATATAGTGTGTTTTGAAATATTTGAACCTTCCCTGAAAGTTTCACCTTAATACCATCAGCCTCAACAGTAGTGTTGTGGTAGTAATAGTACTTGTATGCACATAGTGCCTTTTGGTAGGTTCAAAATCCACCTTATCGTACCTTTAAAGTTTTTGATTAATAATCTAAGCGTATCTGATACATTACTCGTACACCCTTTTGAGAATCTACTTGCTCATAGTGTATTTTGATTTAGTTCAACGTCCCTCCAAACATTCCCTGAAAGCTCACCTTAGCTTCAGAAGTAGCAATAGTTGTATCAGTAGCACCAGTAGTAGCATTAGTGGAAGTATGCAAATAACACCTTTTGTTTTTTCAACATCCTCCTCAACTACCGCTGAAACTTTCAACTTAATACCGTAAACAGTTCCTGGGGTCTCGATGATCCGTTTCTTCCACAACCTGTATGCACATATTTTGTTTTGATATACTTCAACCCTATTTCAAAATTCTCTGAAATTTTTTGCCTTAATACACTTAGCATTAGCAGCAGTAGTAATAACAGTAATAATAGTAGCAGCAGTAGCAGTAGTAGTAGTAGTAGTAGTAGTAGTAGTAGTAGTAGTAGTAGTAGTAGTAGTAGTAGTAGTAGTAGTAGCAGTAGTAGTAGTAGTAGTAGTAGTAGTAGTAGTAGTAGTAGTACTAATAGTAGCAGTAATTGCAGTAGTAGTATTAGTAGTAGTAATAGTAGCAGTATTAGTAGTAGTAGTAGCAGTAGTAGTAGAAGTAGTAATAGTAGTAGTAAAACTAGCAGTAGCGTACACACATTTTGATTAGTTCAACATCCCCCACAACAAGCCCTGTAAATTTTAATTTTAATCTTAAAGCCATTCCTAAGATATTGCTGATACATTCTTTTGACAGCCTGCATGCACACGTCGTTATTTGTTTCTTTTCAACTTACTTCTCAATGTTGTTTGAAATTTTTATCTTCACATCCTTAACCTTAGTTGTAGTAGTAGTCACGCTAGTAGTAGTACTAGCAGTGTAGTGGTAGTACTAACGGTAGCAGCACCAGTGCTAGTAACAGTTGTAGTGTTCTATATTGCTTTTTGGTAAGACAAATACTATTATCAATAGTAATAGCCCTAGTATTCGCAGCTGCAGTAGTATTAACGCATTTCCTGTTGGTCAGTTGAACATCAAGCCCTGGAAGTTTCAAGTTAATACAATAAGCTATTGCCATGATTTTGCCGTTATGCCGATTCGAAAACCTGTATACCCAAAGTGTGTTTAAGTTTATTCCAACCTCCACCTCAACATTTCCAGAATTTTTCCCCTTGTTATATTTAGCCTTAGTAGTAGTTGCAGTAGAAACAGAACAAAAATGATTAAATACAACTTCTCAAAGCTAATTTTGCTTTTTGGCAGCTTGCCTCAAAGGCCTTTTTGTAAGCAGTTAAATACTATTATTAATTAGTTTAGTAAAATATTTTGTTACATCTTCTTTTATTTAAGTTTGAACATAATGAATTGTGCGTATACTCTCCCAAGTCCCTATTTAAAGAAATATTATTATTCATTTTGAGACTAATTTCGACTGATTCCCGTACCACCTGTTTTATCCCTAAATCATCACTAATGAAAAAAGACTTTTCAGAAAGTATTGTGTGGGAGGGATTGTTAAATACATGCCAAGCTAGAGCAGAATCAAAGGAGCTATTAGAACTACTAGCTGTTGGGGTGGCACTTCGCGCCACCCCAACACCTAGTTGGTGGGGGTGCTTCGCGCCCCCCCAAGACCCCCGTGCGCGTAAGTCGTTACGCGCCATATTAGTTAGGTGCCATTGTAGTTGCGTCCCTGTGTCCGACCTGTGAATAAAGATATATATATATATATATATATATATATATATATATATATATATATATATATATATATATATATATATATATATATATATATATATATATATATATATATATATATATATATATATATATATATATATATATATATATATATATATATATATATATATATATATATACTAGCTGTTGGGGTGGCACTTCACGCCACCCCAACACCTAGTTGGTGGGGCGCTTCGCAACCCCCCCAAGCCCCCCCCCGTGCGTGTAAGTCGTTACGCGCCGTATTAGTTACGCGCCATTGTTGTTCTGTCCCTGTGTCCCACCTGTGAATAGAGATAGATTTAAATATATGTTTTTAACTACGTAAAACATGCGAATATACAACATTCTTCGCTGTCCCATTGTCTGTGCATATAAATAGATTGTCAGGTTTACTGACTCTTGAACATGCAACATATAATTGTCCATGGGGAAAACAATCCGTATTCAGATCTATACCTCATTATTCTAATGATGTGTCCCTGTGTCCCGGTCGTCATTTATATTCCCTGTGTCCCGGTCGTCATTTGCGTCCCGGTGTCCCAGTTTGTAATTTCTCTTTGAGTGTCCCGGTCGTCATTTATATTCCCTGTGTCCCGGTCGTCATTTGTGTCCCGGTGTCCTGGTCTGTAATTTCTATTCGAACAATCCCTGTGTCCCGGTCGTCATTTATATATCCCGCTTGTGCCCCCGGCGTCCCCGTTGTAGTTGTGTTCCTGTGTTCCGGTCGTCATTTATATTCCCTGTGTCCCGGTCGTGATTTGTGTCCGGGTGTCCAAGTCTGTAATTTCTCTTTGAGGTTCCCGGTCGTCATTTATATTCCCTCTGTCTCGGTCGTCATTTGTGTCCAGGTCTGTAATTTCTCTTTGAGTGTTTTTTCTTTTTAGTTTTTTTTTAGTTTTTTACCTCTTTTCTTTTTTCAGTTTTCTTTTTCTTCTTTATTTTTCAGTGTCACTATGAAGTACATATCGCCAAACCTTTGTTTTTTTAACTTAAATCTGGTAGGCATTGATGACCTTATCCAAGTCAAAATCCCAAACCCAATCATCATCGCTATCATTTTCAGTTTTGATATGTTTTGACTCTCGCTGTCCAGGTGGATTTTCATCTAACTACGTGGTTTTGCGTTCTTTAGCCGCAAGCCTGTTTTCTTGCTGTTCTTGTGATTCCTCGGCACGCTTTCTTTTCTTACTTTCTCTATCAGTCGCAAGCCTGTTTTCTTGCTGTTCTTGTGATTCCTCGGCACGCTATGCGAATATACAACATTCTTCGCTGTCCCATTGTCTGTGCATATAAATAGATTGTCAGGTTTCCTGACTCCTGAACATGCAACATATAATTGTCCATAGGAAAAACAATCCGTATTCAGATCTGTTTTCTTGCTGTTCTTGTGATTCCTCGGCACGCTTTCTTTTCTTACTTTCTCTATCAGCAGCAAGTTTTTTGGCATAGACTCTTTGAGCAGCTTCCTCGGCTGTTGCCATTGTAGGTTCTTCAGTCATTTTACAATTAAACATTTTTCCGCGAACGAATGTCTTAAATACCTTGAATGACGTCATCGTCATAACAAACATGACGACAACTAACTTCATGACGTCAGTCGACACACAAACATGACGTCACTCGACACAAAGTTGGTGGGGGTGCTTCACACCCCCCCAAGCCCCCCCGCGCGCGTAAGTCGTTACCCGCCATATTAGTTACGCGCCATTGTAGTTGTGTCCCTATGTCCCACCTGTGAATATATATATATATATATATATATATATATATATATATATATATATATATATATATATATATATATATATATATATATATATATATGTATATATATATATATATATATATATATATATATATATATATATATATATATATATACATATATATATATATATATATATATATATATATATATATATATATATATATATATATATATATATATATATATATATATATATATGTTTTTAACTACGTAAAACTTGCGAATATACAACATTCTTCGCTGTCCCATTGCCTGTGCATATAAATAGATTGTCAGGTTTACCGAATCTTGATTATGCAACATATAATGGTCAATGGGAAAACAATCCGTATTCAGATCTATACCTCTTGATTCTAATGATTGCCCTTGAGCTTTGTTGATGGTGATTGCTAATCGACCATTCCCTGTGTCGCCGTCGTCATTTATATATCCCCCTGTGCCCCCCGGCGTCCCCGTTGTAGTTGTGTCCCTGTGTCCGGGTTGTCATTTATATTCCCTGTGTCCCGGTCGTCATTTGTGTCCCGGTGTCCCAGTCTGTGATTTCTCTTTGAGTGTCCCGGGCGTCATTTATATTCCTTGTGTCCCGGTGTCCCGTTCGTCATTTGTGTCCCGGTGTCCTGGTCTGTATATACAATCGTTTTTGAATTGGTCTTTTTTTAGTTTTTACTTTTTTACCTTTATTTTAGATTTTTTAGTTATACCTCATGATTCTAATGATTGCCCTTCAGCTTTGTTGATGGTGATTGCTAATCGAACATTCCCTGTGTCCCCGTCGTCATTTATATATCCTCCTGTGCCCCCCGGCGTCCCCGTTGTAGTTGTGTCCCTGTGTCCCGGTCGTCATTTATATTCCCTGTGTCCCGGTCGTCATTTGTATCCCGGTGTCCCGGTCTGTATATACATTCGTTTTTGAAATGGTATATGATGAAATAAATTTTTGTATTTTTCCCCTTTTTTCTTTTTAGTTTGTATTTTGGTTTTACTTTTTTTTAGTTTTTATAGTTTTTTCTTTTTTCTTTTTAGTTTTTTTTATTTTAATTGTTTTCTAGTTTTGTTTTTCTCCTTTATTTTCCATTTTTTTCCTTTTTTCTTTTTTTTTCTTTTTTAGTTTTTTTAGTTTTTTAGCTTTTTTAGTTTTTTTATTAGTTTTTAATCCGGTCGTCATTTGTATCCCGGTGTCCCGGTCTGTATATACATTCGTTTTTGAAATGGTATATGATGAAATAAATTTTTGTATTTTTCCCCTTTTTTCTTTTTAGTTTTTTTTTGGTTTTACTTTTTTTTAGTTTTTTTTAGTTTTTTTCTTTCGTCTTTTTAGTTTTTTTTATTTTATTTTTTTAGTTTTGTTTTTCTCCTTTATTTTTCATTATTTTCCTTTTTTCTTTTTTTTCTTTTTTAGTTTTTTTAGTTTTTTAGCTTTTTTAGTTTTTTTATTAGTTTTTAATTTTTTTTTTCTTTTTAGTTTTTTTTGTAGTTTTTACCTTTTATCAGTAATACGAATAATTAGCACATCTAAACACGGTAATTTACTTTCAATTTCGATTTCTAAGGTAAAGTGCAAGCTTCTGTCATAAGTATTTAAAATGCTCTAAGGAACCCCGAAGTTCACTTTCCCCGTAATTCCAACGTGAAATTACATCATCCGTGTAGTGACCCCAATAAACGTGTTTTAAAAAATAAGACTTTAAAGCCCAATTTTCAAGGTTCTCGGCACAAACATTTGCCAGTAGCCCGGACAAAAAAGGTCCTAGGGGTAAGCCATTTATTTGCTGATAAAACGAATTACGAAAATAAAAATACATAAAAAACTTATTACAAATTTTAATTAGAGTCATTAAAACTTCACAATCAATTCCTGTCACTGGAACCTTGATTAAGTGATAATTTTCTTCTATTTTGTTTTTTAATAATTGCTCAGAAATAGACACATCTATATTCATATACATGCAGACTATGTCAAAACTACTAACTATTGTGTTTTCTGAAATGCTTGTGTTACTAATTTTTTAACTAAATCTGCCAAATTACTAATATAGGAATTCGGGAATAAAATAAAGGTTTGAAAGCTGTGCAAAGCCATTTTCCAGTGTTGGAAGCGGGGCTGTCGTACATCTTACGATAGGTCTTAAGGGAATACCTTATTTATGTATTTTTTGTAAACGGTATAATTTTGGACAGAAACTACCACGGGGGAAAATTTATTAAATATTTTTAGGGGATTGTTTATCATTCTGTTTTAGCTGCTTTAATTCATTTATAATATTACTAGCAGACTGATAAGTAGGATCACTAGTTATTGCTTTATATGTAGTTGTGTCATTTGAATGTGAAAGGATTTTATTTCGTAGTCTGTTGTATCAATGGCAGAAATGGAATTGCTTTTGTCTGCTTTGGTTTTTATAATAGACGGGTCTTTGCGGAGATTAGATAATGTTTGAATATCGTGCAAACTTTTCGGTGTGAAAGTGGTATGAGACTTAACTTTTTTTTTGGCTGTTATATATGATATTTATGAGACAAGACATAACTTCATCAGGGTTAGAAACAGATGGGTAGTTTTTATGCAAAGCGGACTCTAGAGAGGAAACTATATCTGCCACAGGAACCTGTGTCGGTAGACTGTTGCAACTAGTTCAATAATATTATAAATTGGTGTAGTAAAATGTTTAGTTAAATCATTTTTAATTAAATTTTAGTATAACGAATTTAGTGAATCCTCCCAAGTCACTATTAAAAAAAATAATATTACTTATTTTGAGACTAATTTTGATTGATTCCCGAACCACCTGTTATGCTTATACTTATTTTAGCATAAGGAATTTAGTGAATCCTCCCAAGTCACTATTAAAAAAATAGCACAACCATTAGAAATTGATGCTTTGTCTATGTCTTCTTTATGCTGGTGTAGCCGTTTTTCTAGATTCTGATGGGCCCTGCCAATATAGTAGTTGCCACAATCGCAGGGAATTTGATAAAGCCCCTCTTTGGTGGGTAACTGGGGTTTTATCTTTATCGGAGTTTAAGAAATTTGTGATTTTAAAATTATTAGTGAAAACTACATACAGATTATTTTTTGTGCAAATATTTTTTAATTTTGTTGTGAATTTTGGAATGTACGAAAGATAGATAATATTTGACGGTTTATGAGGAGCCTAAAATTGTGATACATCTTTGATTTTATGGAAATTTGTTTTTAGTCTACGGTTAAACATATTATTGACGAAGGAATGGGGTAATAACCATGACCAAGTAGAATATCTCTGATAAAATTTATTTCTGCATTTATATAAGAATTGAAGCATATGTTCAGTGCACGATCAACGAGAGAAGCTACAACTGTTCTCTTAACTTGTGGGGGGGGGTGATATGAATTAAAATGAAGATATCTATTATTTTGTGTTGGTCTTCTATAGATAGTAAAGTTTAGTTTGCTAGTATCACGGATAATTAGCACATCTAAAAATGTTAGTTTACTTTTAATTTCAATTTCTAGGGTACACTACAAATTTCTATCATAAGTATTAAGATACTCTATGAAACCCCGAAGTACACTTTCCCCGTAATTCCAAAATTAAATTACGTCATCCATGTAAAGAGTCAATCCAAGTTTGATTCTTTGCCACAATTCTACTTTTTAAAACAATTAAAAACTTTAGCGTTAAGAGCGAGGGATTGCGGAGGGGACAACCCATTTCATATACGGAGTAATTTCTGTTCGTTTTAAGTTTTAATGTCGCTTCTTACTTTCAGCTAAAAAAATTAGTTTTTTTTTATTTAATTCATATACATGGAGACAATGTCAAAACTGCTAACTATTGTGTTTTCTGAAATACTTGTTATAAAGGTTTTAAACTAAATCTGCCGAATTCCTAATATTGCAATTTTGGTAATACAAGAAATTTTTGAAAGCTGTGCAAAGCCATTTTCCAAAGTTGGAAGCGGGGGCTTTAGTATATGATCTTCGACCAGCTGAATCAAACGCTTGCTCATCTATCTAAATATATAAAAATAAGTTGTCTGTCTGTGTGTCTGTCTGTGGATCAGGTGACGTCATGTTTCTGTGTTGACTGACGTCATGAAATTAGTTGTCGTCATTTTTGCTTTGACGGTGACGTCATTCAAGATATTTAAGACATATGTTCACGTAGAAATCTATTAATGTTTAAGTTTACAATGACTGATGAACTTACAATGGCAAAAGCCGATGAAGATGCTCAAAGAGTCTATGCCAAAAAACTTGCTGCTGATAGAGAAAGTCAGAAAAGAAAGCGTGCCGAGGAATCAAAAGAACAGCAAGGAAATGAATGCTTGCCTGAAAAATTCTAATTTATGGGCACACCTAAAAATATTAAAATTAACTACAAATATGCGTGTCCGATAGCATCCGTTGATTTTTGAACGGAAGTCATGGCCAATTGACGAAAAAAGCCAAGACAAATTGTCCAGGTTAATTTTACCCCTTGGATGGCCGTTTGCATATGACGAGAGCGTTTGCATATGACGTCATTATTAGTACATACGGCTTTGTATATGCACAGACGATGGGAAAGCCAAGAATGTTGTATATTCGCAAGACTCTGGTCAAACATTTTCAGATCAATTGCTGGCAATTGGAAACAGAAAGCTCCCAGTGAACTCAATTTCAGGACGTATACAACTACCTGCTGATTTCTGTAATTTAGTGACGTCCAAAAATGAATTGATTGAAAAAGTATTTCCGAATATTCTTAAAAATTTTAAAAATATTAAATGGCTAAGTGAAAGAGTGATTCTCGCACCCAAAAATATAGACGTCCACGAAATCAACAATATTGTTTTGACCAAGATTCGAGACCAGGCAGTCCTTTACAAGTCAGTCGACACAGTTTTGGAACCAAATGAAGCGGTTAATTATCCATCTGAATTTTTAAATTCCATAGATCCTTCAGGGTTTCTACCACACGTGCTACAACTAAAATAGGCGTACCAATAATACTTTTAAGAAATATCAACCCACCAAAGCTTTGCAATGGCACGCGGCTTGCCGTAAAAAAAAACAATGGAAAACCTAATAGAGGCCAGAATCTTGACAGGACCTTTTGAGGGTGAGGCTGTTCTTATTCCTCGCATTCCCATGATTCCAACGGATCTGTCTTTTCAATTTAAAAGATTGCAATTCCCAATTCGATTAGCATTTGCAATCACCATTAACAAAGCTCAAGGTCAATCATTAGAAAAATGTGGTATAGATCTTAATACTGATTGTTTTTCCCATGGACAATTTTACGTTGCATGTTCGAGGGTCGGTAAACCTGACAATCTATTTATATGCAGCGACAATTGGACAGCGAAGAATGTTGTATATTCGCAAGTTTTACGCAGTTAATTTGTATTGTGTCTATCTATCTATCCATCTATATAAAAACGAGTTGTGTGTATGCATGTTTGTTTGTTTGTAAAAAGAGCGTTTGCATATGACGTCATTATTAGTACATACGGCTTTGTATATCCACAGACAATGGGAAAGCCAAGAATGTTATATATTCGCAATTTTTACGTAGTTTGAAACACATATATAAATCTATCTATATTCACAGGTGGGACACAGGGACACAACTACAATGGCGCGTAACTAATATGCCGCGTAACGACTTACGCACGCGGGGGGGCTTGGGGGGGTGCGAAGCGCCCCACCAACTAGGTGTTGGGGGGTCGCGAAGCGCCACCCCAACAGCTATTAATCTATAAAACTGACGACTAATGGGGTTTGGGAACTCATTGACTTTTCAATTACTAATCTAAGAGTAAAGATTTGGTCGAATATCTACATATTTTTGTTTTCTTTCCAGAGGTGATCGTATCGACCCAGTGGTTCTAGAATCTCGCAAGAGGGCTCATATAACGTAAATGAAAAATTCTAGTGCCCTTTTTAAGTGACCAAAAAAATGGGAGGGCTCCCACGCTAATTATTTTCCCGAAGTCACCAGATGAAAATTTTTAGATAGCCATTTTATTCAGCTTAGTCAAAAATCCTTATAACTATGTCTTTGGGGACGATTTACTCCCCCACATTCCCCGTGGGAGGGGCCGGAAGTTACAAACTTTGACCAGTGCTTACATATAGTAATGGTTATTTGGAAGTGTACAGACGTTTTCAGGGGGATTTTTAGGTTTGGGAGAGAAGAGGGGTATATGTTGGGGGAACTTTACTTGAAGGAATTTGTCATGGAGAAAATTTTCATGAAGGGAGCGCAGGATTTTCTAGCATGATTAAAAAAAACAACGAAAAAATAAATATAAAAAAGTTTTTTCAACTGAAAGTAAGGAGAAGCATTAAAAATTAAGACGAACAGAAATTGTTACGCATATGATGAGTTCACCTCCTCCTAATACCTCCCCCTTTACGCTAAAGTATTTTTAATAATTTCAACTATTTATTCTACGGTTTTTGTGATTCAGGGGTCATTCTTAAGAAGTTGGGACAAAATTTAAGCTTTAGTGTAGAGAGCGAGGTACTGAAGAGGGGGTGAACTCCTTCATATACGTAATAAAAACATGAGAACACAGAAATTCGTTATGTAAGCTAATGTATAAGTTAGGTATATCTTTTACGTCTTGTTGCGGCGCAGTGGGTTTGACCTTAGCTTGGTAATACGAGACCCAGAGATGAAATCATGCTGCAGCAATGCACTGCAGGGCCGACGCAGGGACCATAGTAGTCAAGTAGCGGCCTTAATCTGATACAATACAATACAATACGTATATCTTTTACTAATAAAAACAGTCGTAAAAATTTAAAAGTTCTAGTTGCCTTTTTAAGTAACCAAAAAATCGGAGGGCAATTAGGCTTCCTCCCCCGCTCCTTTTTTCTCAAAAACATTCGATCAAAACTATGAGAAAGCCATTTAGCAAAAAAAAAAAAAAATATGCAAATTTCGTTTTAATTATTCCTCTGCGGAGAGCCAAAATTAAGACATGCATTGATTCAAAAACGTTCAGATATTAAATAAAAAAAACAAGTTTTTTTTAACTGAAAGTAAGGAGCGATATTTTACTGTTTTTTTTACTGTTTTAAAAAGTAGAGTTAAGAGAAAGAGTCAAACTTTAGCGTAAAGAGCGGGGCGTTGATGAGGAAGCATACCCTTTCATATAGGAAGTAATTTCTGTTCGTTTTAAGTTTTAATGTCGCTCCTTACTTTCCGTTATAAAAACTTGTTTTTTTATTTAATTACACAATAGACTTGGGCAAATATTATGCTTGTTACAGAAAAGAGTCTGTAGTCACTGCAATAATTATTTCAGTCATCCAATGATTAATCTCATTGAATCCCCTCAAGGGGAGATCACTCAAAACGAGCAAAAACTAACATGAGTAGGGCTGAAAACCCCCATGTCTTATCAGTACCAAAACATAACTTGCATTGTACTAAAAACGAAATACATTCTAAATGTTTTAACTTTTTTGCTTTAGTAAATAAAAAACTTATCATAATTTTATGGAATGAATATCAGTAACGTATATTAAACAGACAATGGTCATTTGTCTTTTTTTTCAGTAAAGTGCAAATTATGTTCTGTTCTTGAGAAGGCACGTTCTATTCTTGTCAGCCCTACTCATGTTAATTTTTGCTCGTTTTGAGTTTGACTCTGTTATTTATTGTAAATTCTGTTCGTTTTGAGTTTTATTTATTTATTTATTGTGATTTGTGGTAGTTTTGCGTCTGGAAGATTATTTTAATTTATTTTTACTCATTTTTGGCTAGATGGAGCTCCTTACTTTTTTTCGAAACACTTATTTTGTTGAAAAAGTTTGTTAAATTAGTTTCTGTTCGTTTTTTACTGAAGTAGTCTTCTATGGTATATCTTATCGTTTTTTTTTCCAAAAGAATCCATAGTCTGTTTTTCTATTTGCATATTGGAGAAACATTTGTGATATTTGTTAGTTTCCACAGGATTTGGGTCTAAAATAATCTGTGATGATATTTCATTTCTAAAGGACTAAGACCTTTTCCCGGTGATAACTTTGATACTCAGGTAATGCTTGCATAACTTTCACTTAGTTTATGTAACATAGTTTGTTTTATTTAGTTCAAAATGCGCTAAATATTACTTAAAAGCTTCACCTTATTACTCTTAGCTTGCGTAGTAACAATAGTAGCAGTATGTGCATAGCACCTTTGGTTTCTTCAACTTCCCCTTCAATGCACGCTGAAAGTTTCAACTTAATACCAACAACCGTTCCTAAAGTATTTCTTATACATTCCCTTGAAAACCTATGTGGGCATAGTGTGTGGGCATAGTATGGTAGGAGCAACAGAATTAATAGTACTAGCCATAATTTTAGTGGCGGTAATAGAAGTAGTAGTAATAATAATAGCAGCAGCAGTAATAGTATGAGTATAAGCAGTAGCATTAGGATTCACATATTTTCTTTTGGGTAGTTCAACGTTCCCCCACAACAAGCCCTATTAGTTTCAACTTCACACATCAAAGTGGTCCTAAGATACTGATATTACGCCCTTTCGACAACCTGCAAACAGATGGCGTGTTTTGATTCAGTTCACCTTCCCCCTCAAAATTCTTTGAAAATTTCACCTTCATACCATTAGGTACAGCTATAATATTAGTTACAGTAGTAGTATTGACATTACTAGTAGCAGTATTAATATTAATAGCGGTAGTACTAGTAGAAGCAGTAGTATTAACATATTGCCTTTCGTCATTTTGTCTTGCTTGGGAGGGATTTTAAAACAGACTCGTAGCTTAGCACACATATCTCATTGAGATCTGATTACAGGTGGACTTACTCCTCTTTCAACAGCTCTTAAAAGCACAAGAGGTTGTATCAGGGAGTCAAAGGCGTGTGAACATCATGATTCGCCAAGACGAGTGAACTATCTTACAAGACGATTAAATAAAAAAAAACAAGTTTTTTTAAGGGAAAGTAAGGAGCGACATTAAAACTTAAAACGAACAGAAATTACTTCGTATATGAAAGGGGTTGCTTCCTCATCAACGCCCTGCTCTTTACGCTAAACTTTGACTCTTTCCCTTAGCTCTACTTTTTAAAACAGTAAAAAACGTTATTTGTTACGTTATTTTAGCTTCTCATTTTTCTCCGGTTATTTGACTTAAATTATGAAAAATACAGTGCTGGTCCTAAATAAGATTATAACTCAAGAAAATCTTAAAATCTGAGAGAGAATAAACAAAAATAAAACCTTACCAATTTTGTGAAATATAAATTGTCTTTCTCCAGTTTGTTTTGGCTCTCCGATGGTTGGATCAAAACCATGGACTTCGCAGCCATATTTCAACATTGCATCCTCAAATGACCAGTTATCATTCACGCCGAAAGAATATACAAGACAGTTCCCAGGAACTGGTCTGATTTGCTCATCAAGACAAACTGCTTTGTGACCATCCATATAATCCTGATGCTTATCAGCTTTCCTCCAAAGCCGTCCTCCAAAAAATTTGAGATTTTTACACGCTCCAAAGTTGTTCCAAGCATGCCACCGGGTGATATCCTAAGAACAAAAAAAGAATGGTATTAAAACTTGGTTATGAAATTAATTTAGAATTTTCTTGAAGAATAAGCTTTTTTAAAAAAAAGGCGAAGAGCTATATTAAAACCTAAGACGAGGCGGTCATAGCTCCCTGAGACAAGACATCCCCAGATGCATACTTATTGGACCTTCAGCTATTTCGAACGAAATAACTATCTCAAAATTTTGATCTAATGAATTTAGGGGTTACGAAGGGATTGGATTGCAGGCACAGAAGAGATACGGGTTCCACAGCAATCACTTTCAAGTCTTAAATAGGGCCCGAGAACTTTCGATTTCCGATCGAAGGACCTTTCCGAAGTTCCTAGGACTATCCCTTCCATACGAAGTCAATAGGAAAAGAATACAATGAAGGATTATGGTTCTTTGCTTAGGTAACACTATAACCCTGCCTCTGGAAGTTTTGTGACCAGTTTCGGACAAGGTGTTCAGCCATAATTGACTGTATTTAGTTTTTCTGGATGCCATAAAGAAAGAAAACGATCAAAAATGGGTTTTTAAAGGCCAAGCGAAAATACTGAAGACTCACGCAAAGTTGATATTTCGAGAGAATAACCGCCTCTCTTCTTCAGCGCGAACAAATAGTATAATCAATGAAAATGCAGAAGAAAAAAACAAAAAACAAACTTAGAAAGTCAATAGAATCAATGAAAAACAAACAAAAATTAAAAGATAAATAAATTCATTAAAAGATAAAAAAGTAAGAATTAAAACCAAATGCTTGAAAATCATAAAGTGTGTCAGTCGCCAATATCCGTGACTTGCACAAAATCAATTTTGGATCGTTTTCTTTCTTTATGTCATGGCAGGCCAATGTGGTTTAAGAAATTATCTTTTTTGAATATCAAAAGTTACAATGACTATTACGAACTCGTGGTGCTCAACACACCCACAACAAACCACAGTAATATTTTGATATGTCATTTTTTTGGAATAAGAATAATAATCTAAAGGAGTATCAAATCAACTTTGTTAAAATGACTAAAATATTCGTTGTGGGCAGCTGCTACCATATAGTGCTATTAAGTCATCAAAAAATTAATAAATAACAATTAAAATTAAAATTAATAATATTAATAAAATTATTGAATTAAATTTAATTAACCATTTAACCATTATTAAAATTAATAAAAACGAATGTAAATAACCCCTACTTCCTCAAAACAACCACGGTCTAATAACCAATTCTTAATCCAATTCTCACTTGTTCTCGAATTCTCTTCTCCCAACTATTATAATAAAAAAAAGGGTAAACTACATTTGACAAACTTGTAGCCACTTAAGTAAGAGAATGATAATTGTAAATAAGAGAATTGGTTATTTAAGTAAGTGAATAATAATTTTACAGTCTGGGAAACGGGCAGTAGCCATACTCTTGTTTGTATTGAAAATGCTATTCATTAAAAGAACATAAACCAAATTTTTTCGCAAAGAATTGGGGAAAAAAACTTTCGGAAAGTTTTTAAATTAACTTTTATTTAATTACAAAAAGTTTCAAGTTTTAAAAAACTCCATATTTCAAAATAAGATTTTTTTTTTCAACATCAAACTTTCATCTAAATATCAAAACTAGTATCAAAGTAACAATATCAAAGTATCAAAGTAAGGAAAGGATCAAAGGTGACCCCTTGCAACAGGCGATAGGTAGAAATCTTTGTAGACAGGCGAAATCTATTGCAAGGCAAAGGATACCTATTCAATGTAATTGGTAACTTCTCTTTGATTGATTTAAAGTTGGTTTTTGTTGTTTAATTCAGTGTCTTTTTCCTCTCGTACAGTTCACTTAAGAAGGTTAGACTTTGTTGTTGTTTCTTCTTTTTTTTTCTTTTTCCTCTTTCTTATATTTTTTTGAGCACCGAGGACGACTAGGCGGAGGTCTGTATTGAAATATTTGCTTGTTTTCCATAGTTTGCTACTGGCTGACAAAATCCTCGTTTTTTCACCTATTTTATTTTTGTTTTTCATTTATTATTTCCTTTCTTGTTTTCATACGTCCGTAACTCAGAGCCATTTCCTCTGGTCTGGGGGAGGTCAATCACTGAAGCATAGCTGTTTGGCCTTTGAACTATTTTTAACAAATTTGTTATGTCCAAATTTAGAACGGATGCCCTTTGAAGAATGGGGTGTTGGCTAGTTGGCCATTAATCACTTTTGACTCTTAAACAAGAGCTGGAAATTTCAAATTCCGGTCGAATTAGCCCTCTCCAAAGTTAATACGACCACACTTTCCACATAACCTTATGTTCTAATAATGGGCAACTTACATAAGTAACAATTCTCGCCCCGGGGGCTAGGAAAGATTTCTCAACCCTTAAGTTATAGTAATTTGAATTTTGGGCTATTTTGAACAAAATGGCTATTTCAAAATTTTGATAAAATGTATTAGGAGGAAAAAGGCACAATGTGGGGGGGGACTTGTTACATTTTGATCATTTTTGATTATTAAGAACTTACATAAGTACAATTCTTGTCCCAGGTGCCATGGAGGATTTATCAACTCCTAATTTATAGTAGTTTGAATTTTGAGCTATTTAAGTAGCTCTTTCAAAATTAAAGTAGCTCTCTCAAATTTTTTATCGGATTTATTTGGGGAAAAAGACGTGGGGGGAGGTGAATACAGTTCGATGACTTTTGAAGACTTTAAAAAGGTAACTAGAACTTTCCATTTCCAATCAAACGATGCATCTCTGAAGTTTATACGACCATCCCTTACATATAACCTTATATGCCCTCAGGGTATAGCTTACAACACTAGGCCCCGGGCTGTAGGGGATATGTCAACCTCAGATTTTTTTATTTGAACTTTAAACTATTTTGAACAAAATAGCTATCTCAAAATTTTGATAAGATGAATTTGGGGGAAAAGGGCCTTGAGGGAAGCCTAGCTGGCTTCCGATCACTTTTGATTCTTGAGGAAACTCTGATTTGCAATCAACTAAGCCCCCTCCGAATTGTATACGACTATCCCTTCCGTAAAAACCTTATATGCCCCCAGGGCACATTTTACAACACTTGCCTCTGGATTCGGGGGGGGGGGGGCTGTTTTATCCGTGGAGTTTTTGTTATATTATCTGTTGTCTAATTTGAACAAAATGGCTATATAAGAAAATCGATTGGACGTATTTGAGGAAAAACAGGTTGAGAGAATGGGGTGGGATTGTTTTTGACTCTTAAAGGGTGTATTAAAACTTTCAATTTCTAATCATTTGAGTACCCTACAGAGTTTATACAACCACCTCTTCTATAAAAACCTTATATGCCCCGTGACATAAGTTACAACCCTTCCCTTGCTCGGGAGGGGGGGGGCATGTTGACAACGAAGTTTAGTTATCTTATCATTGGGCTATTTCAACAAACTGGCTATCTAAAAAATTTAATTTGATGTATTTGAGAAAAAGAGGGTGTTTGTGTGAGGGAGGGGGAGAGTTAGATGCCCTCTGTCAACTTTTAAATCATAAAAGGGTAACTAGAACTTTCAATTTCCAATCAAATGAGCCACTTTCGAAGTTTATACAACCACCTCTTACATGAAAAAACCTTAAAAACTTACTCCCGAACTCTGGGGGGGGGGGGTTTCGACCCCAAAGTTTTTGTTATGTGATGTTTGAACTATTAAAAAATAATAGCTATCTAAAAATTTGTATCGGATGGGTTTCGGGAAAAAGGGGCGTAGAGGGGCTAGTTGCCCTTGGATCTCTTTTGACTCTTAAAAAATGAACTAGAACTTTCAGTTTCTAATCAAATGAGTCATCTCTGAAGTTTATACGAACATCCCATTCATAAGAAGCATATATGCCCCATGGAAATAACTTACAACGCCTTCCCCCAGGTCCTGGGGGGTTGTGTCATTGGGGGGTGGTCATAGATTATGTTATTTGACCTTTGAACTATTAAAAAAAATGGCTATCTCAAAGCTTTTATTGGATGGATTTGGGGAAAATAGGCGTGGGAGTAGTTGCCCTACAATCTCTTTTGACTCTTAAAAAGTGAACTAGAAGTTTCAATTTCCATTCAAATGAACCCCCTCTTAAGTTTATACGAGCATCCCTTCCATAAGAACCATATATGACCCTAGGAAATAATTTACAACGCCCATTGCCCTGAGGGGTTGTATCGAAAGAGAGTTTTTCTTATCTGACTTTTGAAATATTTTTAACAAAATAGCTATCTCTAAAATAACTATTTTATCGGATGGGTTTTGGCAAAAAAGGGCGTGGGGAGGGGCAAGTTGCCATCGGATCTCTTTTGTCTCTTAAAAAGTGAACTAGAACTTTCAGTTTCCAATCAAATGGGCCCTATCTGAAGTTATACAAGCATCCCTTCCATAAGAACCTTATATGCCCCCAGGGCATAACATACAACACCTGCTTTGGGCCCTGGGATGTTGAGTGGACCCCAGAGTTTTCGTTACATGATCTTTGAACTATTTTAAAAAAATGGCTATCTCAAAGTTTTTACCGGATGGGTTTGAAGAAAAAAGGGTGCAGAGGGAGGGGGAGGGGGCTAGTTACTCTGCGATCTCTCTTGAATCTTAAAAACTAAACTGTAACCTTCAATTTCCAATCAAATGAGCTCTCTCTGAAGTTTATACGAGCATCCCTTCAATAATAACCATATATGCCCCCAGGTCGTAGCTTACAACGCCTGGCCGCGGGCCCTGGGGGGTTGTTTGGACACACAAGTTTTTGTTATATGATCTTTGAAATATTTTTAACGGATTGGCTGTCTCAAAACTGTTATCAGATGCATTTGGGAACAAAGGGCGTGGGAGGGATTGTTGCCCTCCCATCACTTTTGACTCTTAAAAAGGACACTAGAACTTCCGATTTCCAATCGAATAAGCCCCTTCCAAAGTTTATGCGACAACCACTTCCATATGACGTGCCTCTGGGAAAAAAATAAATAAATAATAAAACATTGAAGCCGTAAGAACTTTACTATAGGCTTTTACTTATATATTTTTTTATCATCTCAGGGACGGTCACATCGAAACAATAGTCCTAGAATACCGGGACAGGGATTATTTAAATTTAAATCAACATATGGTGTCCTTTTAAGTGACCAAAAAGATTGAAGGGCAATTGGCCCCCTTCCATGCTCTTTTCTGCACAAAATTGCAACTACCATTTAGTTCAACATGGTTGAAAGGTCCAACAACAATGCCTTTGGGTATTACATGACCTCCCATATCTCCCAAGGAAAGGACTGCATTTATGCAACCATTATTAATGTATAGCGTTTGCTATTGGGATGTATACATGCATTTTGGAGATTTGAGAATATTCCGCGGGGAAGGGGGGTACAGGAGAATTTGTCTATGGGATGGAGATGCCTGGGGTCAAACTTTCCACCGGAAGTCATACACACAGGAATTTGTCAAAATTCACATATGGAATTTGTTTTATTTGTCTTACGTGTGGAGATGTTCTGGGGGAATTGCCGGGGAGAATTTTCAGCAGCATCAAAATTATTTTAAGCATTTTTCTGTAAGGGGGAAAATGAATCCTCATGAGGAAATTATCACCAGGACACCTCTCCATGCGGAAATCTCCAAGGTAAGAACATTCCATTAGGAGGGGGGGTTGGATTTCAGAAAAATTTCCAAATAGGGGTGGTTGTTTCTAGCATGATTTAAAATGGTAGAAAATAGAAAAAATCTTTTTTAAAATTAAATTAGCCTAAAGACAGCTTTTAGGGCGGAATCGTTCACAAGAAATTTTCTGCGGGCCATAAGAGCTTAGGTGGAATTGTCCAGGGCAGTTTCCTGGCGGGAGGATTTTACGCGGAAATAACTTTGTGGGGTGGGGAGAATTTCACATGCAGGTGGAGGTGGATTTCTCTGCGTTAAAAAAACAAGTATTTTTCAATTGAAAGTAAAACCAACGTTAAAATTTAAAACGAGCTGAAATTATTTCGTATATAACAGGGGCTGGTCCCTCTTTAATACCCTACTCTTGACAATAAAGCTTGACCCTTTGTCTCAATTCTTAAGAACGACTCCTGAAAGACAAGGGTCGTTTAATTAGAATCAGAATATTTTCTAAAGGTACTAAAAACTTTAGCATAAAGAGCGGGGAATTGAGGCGGAGGCAGCCCCTTTCGTATACGGAATAATTTCTGTGGGTTTTAAGTTTTAACGTTGCTCCTTACTCTCAGTTGAAAAAAACTGGTTTTATTATTTAGTCACAGTAAGAATTGTAGGTAGTCCTACAATAATTGTGGTAGTCCTAACAAGAGTGGTGGTCTGGTAGGACTAGCACCGGTACTAGCAGAAGAATTTGTAGAGTAATCGTCGTAATAGTGGTATTAGGTGTAGCAGTAAGGATAGTGGTAGTTGGTGGTAGACGCAGTACTGGTAGGAGAAGTCGTGACATAAATAGCCTTGGTACTTGCTGTGGTAGTAGCAATTGTATTGGAGCTGAATACTTTCTGCAAGGCTACAAATTTCCTTTTTTATGGGTCATATGCTTTTTGTAAAGCTAAATTTTTGTCTAGTTTAAGTTTTTAATCAAATATGTCTAGAAAATTAACTTTAGACAATACAAGTAGCTGTTATTTATTAATAGTCAAACAGTTCGTGGTAACGAACTCTAGTAAGGAGCGACCCGGCTCAATAGTAACCAAAACTCTAAAAAATGGAATTATTTATGCCAATAGTTACATCAAAAGAATTGAATTTTAAAGCTGATTTTAAATATATAAGTTTCATCAAGATTAGTCTTACCCGTCAAAAGTTAAGAGCCTGAGAAGATTTGCCTCATTTTAGAAAATAGGGGGAAATACCCAATTAAAGTTATACGATCTTAACAAAAATTACACCATCAGATTCAGTGTATCAGAGAACCTTACTGTAGAAGTTTCAAGCCCCTATCTACAAAAATGTGGAATTTAGCATTTTTGCCAGAAGACAAATCACGGATGCGTGTTTATTTGTTTTTTTTTTGTTTTTTTTTCCAGGGGTGATCGTATCGACTCAGTGGTCCTAGAATGTCAAAAAAGGGCTCATTCTAACAGAAATTAAAAGTTCTAGTGCCCTTTTTAAGTGACCAAAAAAATTGGAGGGCACCTAGGCCCCCTCCCACGCTCATTTTTTCCCAAAGTCACCGAATCAAAATTCTGAGATAGCCATTTTATTCACCATAGTCGAAAAACCTAATAACTATGTCTTTAGGGACGACTTACTCCCCCGCAGTCGCCGTGGGAGGGGCTGCAAGTTACAAACTTTGACCTGTGTTGACATATAGTAATGGTTACTGGGAAGTGTACAGACGTTTTCAGGGGATTTTTTTTTGGTTCGGGGGGAGAGTTGAAGGGGGGAGGGTTACGTGGGAGGATCTTTCAATGGAGGAACGATTTTTTGGGGAAGAGACTTTCAATGGAGGGGGCGAAGGATTTTCTAGCATTATTAAAAAAAAAAACAATGAAAAAATAAATATGAAAAGTTTTTTCTACTGAAAGTGAGGAGCAGCATTAAAACTTAAAATGAAAGGAAATTTAGACGCATATTAGGGGTTTACCTCCTCGTAATACCTCGCTCTTTACGCTAAAGCATTTTTAGTAATTTCAACTATTTATTCTACGGCCTTTGTGATCCAGGGGTCATTCTTAAGGAACTGGGACAAAATTTAAGCTTTAGTGTAAAGAGCGAGGTATCGACGAGGGGTGAGCCCCCTCATATACGCAGTAAAAGCATACGAATATAGAAGTTCGCTACGTAAGTTAATTCGTAAGTTACGTATATTTTTTACTTATGAAAACGTTCGTAAAAGATTAAAAGTTATAGTTGCCTTTTTAAGTAATCAAAAAATTGGAGGGCAACTAGGCCTCCTCTCTCGCTCCTTCTTTTCAAAATCTTCCGATTAAAACTATGAAAAAGCCATTTAGCCCCCAAAAAAAAATTAATATGCAAATTTCGTTTTAATTATTTATGCGTGCAGAGCCAAGATAAAAAAAAATGCATTAATTAAAAAACGTCCAGAAATTAAACAAAAAAAACAAGTTTTTTTAAATGAAAGTAAGGAGCGACATTAAAACTTAAAACGAACTGAAATTACTCCGTATATGAAAGGGGCTTTTCGTCCTCAACGCCTCGCTCTTTACGCTAAAGTTTGACTCTTTCTCTTAACTCGACTTCTTAAAAATTTAAAAAACTTTAGCGTAAAGAGTGAGGCGTTGAGGACGAAAAGCCTCTTTCATATACGGAGTAATTTCTGTTCGTTTTAAGTTTTAATGTCGCTCCTTACTTTCATTTAAAAAACTTGTTTTTTTTGTTTAATTACTCATTTAGAGCCACTTCATAAGTGACCCGAGAATTATCATGATTCAGAACAGGTACAGCACCTCGATAAGTTCGAACATGAGAAGCGAAGGGACAAGAAAAAAGGGTCTTTGACCCAGTTTTGGACTCTCCAATTTTCTATATTAACAATCTTGACGTAATTCAAGAACAGGTACAGCACCTCGATAAGTTCGAACATGAGAAGCGAAGGGACAAGAAAAAAGGGTCTTTGACCCAGTTTTGGACTCTCGAATTTTCTATATTAACAATCTTGACGTAATTCTGATCTCTATAATGCCTCGTATGGCATACTTTATAGTTGTTTATACAACTTTCGTTAAAATGACTATCTTGGAATCTGGATCTGATATTATATAGGATTATGGGTGCACAAGACCATGACGTGCACACAATATCAGAATATGCGAAAGAATGAGCCCTCTTCTAACTGGCGTTTACTCCCCTCCCCCCCGGAAAATACACCCTGCTGAAAATACCTCCCTGCGGAAAATAAACCCTCGGAAAATACACCCCCCTCGGGGAAAATACCCCTCCAGAAAATACACCCTCCGTGGAAAATACGCACCGCGGAAAATACTCCTTGCAGAAAATACCCTTCCATTAAATACCTTTTAGAATTCTTTTTAGCATTTTGAAACAAAGCTTATTAAACGGCCATAGTGTTTCAGGAATGGTTCTTACAGAATTAGGACAAAAAGTCAAAACCTTAGTGTAAAGAACAAAGTCTTGTGGAAGAACCCTTTCATATACGAAATAGCTTCTGTTACTTTTTAAGCTTTGATGCTGCTCATAGTTTCCAGTTGAAAAAAACTTGTGTTTTTGTACTTTAACTTCTGATCGTTTTTAAATAATATTGGATCCGGGTCTCTCTCTCCATGAATTAAATAAAAAAACAAGTTTTTTTTAACGGGAAGTAAGGAGCGAAATTAAAAATTAAAACGAACAGAAATTACTTCGTATATGAAAGGGCTGCTTCCTCATCAACACCCCACTCTTTACGCTAAAGTTTGACTTTTTTTCTTAATTCTACTTTTTAAAACAGTAAAAACTTTAGCGTAAAGAGCGGGGTGTCGATGAAGAAGCAGCCCTTTCATATACGAAGTAATTTCTGTTCGTTTTAAGTTTTAATGTCGCTCCTAACTTCCCGTTAAAAAAAACCTGTTTTTTTAATTTAATTTTAGAACGTTTTTGAATCAATGAATGTTTTGATTTTGGCTCTCCGCAGATGAATAATTAAAACGAAATTTGCATTTTTTTTTTTTTTGGCTAATTGGCTTTCTCGTAGTTTTGATCGAGTGATTCTGAGTAAAAAAAGGAGCGGGGAGGAGGTCTAGTTGCCCTTCGATTTTTTGTTACTTAAAAAGGCAACTAGAACTTTTAATTTTATACAAATGTTTATTAGTAAAAGATATACGTAACTTAAAAATTAGCTTACGTAACAAACTTCTGTATTCTCATGTTTTTATTACGTATACGAAGGGATTCCCACCCTTTTCAGTACCTCGCTCTTTACACTAAAGCTTAAATCTTGTCCCAATTTCTTAAGAATGACCCCTGAATCACAAAAGCCGTAGAATAAATAGTTGAAATTACTAAAAATGTTTTAGAGTAGAGCGAGATATTAGGAGGAGGGGAGCCCATCATACACGTAATAATTTCTGTTCGTTTTAAGTTTTAATGCTTCTCCTTACTTTCAGTTGAAAAACTTTTTCATATTTATTTTTTCATTTTTTTTAAATAATGCTAGAAAATACTGCTCTCCCTTCATGAAACTTTTCTTCCCCCATGACAAATTCCTCCAAGGAAAGTTCCCCCCAACTTATCCCCCTCTTCTCAACCCCCCCCCCCTCAACCTAAAATTCCCCAGAAAACGTCTTTACTTTTCCAAATAACCATTACTATATGTAAGCACTGGTCAAAGTTTGTAACTTGTGGCCCCTCCCGCGGGGACTGTGGGGAAGTAATTCATCCCCAAAAACATATTTACAAGGTGTTGACTACGCTGAATAAAATGGCTATCTCAGAATTTTCATCCGGTAACTTTGGAAAAATAATTAGCGTGGGAGGGGGCCTAGGTGCCCTCCAATTTTTTGGTAACTTAAAAAGGACACTAGAACTTCTCATTACCGTTAGAGTGAGCCCTCTCGCAAGATTCTTGGACCACTGGGTCGATACGATCACCCCTGGGAAAAAAAAAACAAAAAAAAAAAAAAACAACCAAATAAACAGGCATCCGTGATCTGCCTTCTGGCAAAAGATACAAAATTCCACATTTTTGTAGATAGGAGCTTGAAACTTCTACAATAGGGTTCTCTGATGCGCTGGATCTGATGGTGTGATTTTTGTTAATATTCTATGACTTTTAGGGGTTGTTTCTCCCTATTTTCTAAAATAAGGCAAATTTTCTCTGGCTCGTAACTTTTGATGGGTAAGATTAAACTTGATGAAACTTATATATTTAAAATCAACATTAAAATGCGATTCTTTTAATGTAGCCATTTTTATCGAAATTCTATTTTTTAGAGTTTTGGTTACTATTGAGCCGGGTCGCTCCTTACTACAGGTCGTTGCCACGAACTGTTTGAAAATGCTGGTACTTGTGTATTATACGCCACTCATTCAAGTGTACGATGTGCAATTCTCGAGAACAAATTGTTTTCTTTATTAGTTTCTTTGTTACTTTAGAAGCAAATTTGGGCTATATATTTGCACATTAGGGGGGGGGGGGTGGGTAAGGGATACCGGTCTGCATGCAAAATGTGTTAGGCACAATTATTCTGCTTATTATAAAGTAAGAATTGTTTTCTGACTTAAAACTGTCCAAATACTTTACCCCCCCCCCTTATGTGCATATACATAGCCCAAGTTATACATTCCCCATCTATTCTGTCACTTGTCTTTTTCTTGTCTCATGCTAAGTTGGAAGAAACTAACGAGGAATTGTTTTTTTTTTCTCGATTGTTATACAGTGTAAACTTGAGTGAGTGGCGCACAATACACGAGTACCAAATTTCCTTCCCCCTGCGGAAAAAAAAAACAAAACTCAGATAAATCTCTCAAATTTGGGAAGCTTTACGTTCCCCGGGGGGTATTTTTGAGGGGGAGGGGTATTTTACCGGGGGGATATTTACCAGTGGGTATTTTCGTCGAGGGGTATTTTCCAGGGGGGTGGGTATTTTCGCGGTGAAGTGTATTTTCATCGGAGGGTATTTTCCAGGGAATTAAACATGGGGGTGGGGATAAATACCCAGAACCAATATTTAATGTCAAACAGTTCGTGGTAAGGAACTGTAAATAAGGAGCAACCTGGCTCAATAGTAACCAAAACTCTAGAAAATGGAATTTCGGTATCAGTAATCATGTCAAAAGAATTTAATTTTTATGGTGATTTCAAGCAAAGAAGTTTCATTAAATTAGTGTTACCAATCAAAGATTACGAGCCAATTTACCTGAATTTTGAAAAAAAGGCGTAAACATCCCCTGAAAGTCATAGAATCTTAATGAAAATCTCACCATCTGATTTACCGTATCAGAGAACCCTATTGTAGAGGTTTCAAGTTCCTATTTGCAAAACCTTCGGATTTTGAATTTTTTCCCAGAAGAAAGATCACGGATGCGTGTTTATTTGTTTTTTTCTCAGGGGTTATCGTATCGACCGTGGGCCTAGAACGATGGGAGAGGGCTCATTCTAACAAAAATAAAAAGGTCTAGTTCCGTTTTTAATTGGCCGAAAAATTTGATGGCAACTAGTCCGCCTCCCATGCCACTTTTTTTCCCAAAATCGCCCGATGAAAATTTTGGGATAGCCATTTTGTTCGCATAGTTGAAAGACTAAATAATTATGTACTTGGAGATAAAATGACCCCTCCCTCCACAGTCCCGGGGGAGAGGTCTTTAAGTTATAAAATTTTCCCATTGTTACGTATAGTATTTGTTATTGGGGAGTATGCATACATTTTTGGGTTGAGGATAGGAGGAAAAATTTTCTGTTGGGCGGATTTTTCACGAAGAGAATTTTTATGAATAGGGAAGTTTCCAGGGGAAATTTTGTACAGGGTAAATTTGCCAGAATTCCTATGCAAAATTTCTTTACATGTCTCGCTGTCTCTTTGCCGACTCAATTTTACGCGTGGAGATGTCAGGGGTAATTGTCCGGTGTAAATTTTCGTCAGAATTGAATTGTCCAGAGAATGTTTCTGTTGACGGGGGAATTTTTCCATGGAGGTGGAGCCAGATATCCTGGCGTTATTTAAAAAAATCGAAATTAAATAAAAAAAAAGTTTTTCAACTGAAAGTAAGGAGCAACATTAGAACTTAAAACGAACAGAAATTATTACATATATGAGGGGGATGGCCACTCCTCAACACCTTGTTCTTAACGCTGAAGTTTAACTTTTGGCCCAATAGTATAAAAACGACTCCTGCACATAGGTCGTTTAATTAGAATAATAAGTAACTTCTTTTAAAGTGCTAAAAAACTTAAGAGTGAAGAACAAGGTGTTGAGGAGGGGACAGTCCCCCCCCCTCGCATACGCAATAATTTCTGTTCGTTTGAAGTTTTTATGTTGCTCCTTACTTTCAGTTGGAATTTTTTTTTTTTTTTGCTTAATCACTGCAGTGTCTGTTCAGTTTTATGATTGCTAAATCAATAATTAATCTTAGATAATTAATTAAAGATAATTAATCTTTTCGATAGCACTGTCTGCTATCGAACTATCACTAAATAATTAATCTTATAAGTTTCATTAAGTAAAGAGAGAGATGGATGCTTTTACTTACAAGTGGCCCAGCTAGTTCGGATAATCCTCCACTACGAGCAAAAAGTCGCCGTTCAACTCCTTCACAGCTACTTTCTTCATATTTATGGTTTTCAGAACGTAATATCCTCCATAGTAAAATCAGTTCTAAAAAGGCTACGGTGGAGATCACTAAAGAAGAGAAAAAGCCGCGATTTCCCTTTAGTAACATTGCTAACTATGCAAATATTTTGCGGTGAACGAACTTGCAGACTTTGCGAAACTAGTTACAGATAACCTGAAGACGTTCGTATTAAATCAAGTACTACTAGCCGGGCACACGGATTAGCATCATATAATTTTTGAACTTATTGTTGAAACGTGACTTATAAATTTGTACAAGTCCTTTAAAGCAGCTAGAGGGTTATTTGTATTTTTAAACGTTTTCTGCGTAAGTGAAGCAAAACTTTGCTTTTTTCCTGTTCTTTTTTTCTATGCAACCCATCTGAATTAATTGGGGAATGTGGTAGAGGTCTAACCTTTGAGGTACATTGATTGACGAACATCAATCAATTGATGAACATGATAACACACAATTAGCAACTAACGATAAGAAATTAAATAAAAAAAGCTTAAAGTAAGGAGAAACATTGAAACTTAAAATGAACGGAAATTACTACGTATGTGGGAGCATTGCCCCCTCCTCAATGCCTCGCTTTTTACGCTAAAGTTTTAATGTTATCCCAATTCTTTGAGAATTACTCCTGAAACACAAGGGTCATTTAAGTAAAACAATAAGAAGGTTTTTTTTAGAAGTACTAAGAAAACTTTAGCGTGAAGAGTGAGGTGTTGAGGAGGGGAAACCCCTCCTCATTTTTTATTTCATCAAGTAGAAGACTTCGTTCCAGCAATCAAGCATGCAGGCACCAGTTTCAGATTAAAGACGAGCTGAACCTGAAAGTGTTTAAGGCGTGGGGTGCTTTATGGTCCTATAGCCGAAGTATTTTCTTAGAATAAAAATCTAAAATTAATTGACCAAAAGGAGCAATTTTTCATGGGTCTGAAAGGACCATTATCTACTGCCACTAGCCCCATCTACTTGTAATTTAGGTTGAATTTGTCATTTCCTTTTCTACACTTGGGACGCAGCCAGGAAATGGTATTACATCTGCTTTCTGCACCTTAATAAATAGAAAAATTGGTTCTTTCATTTCTAAGAAAAACAAATTTTTTTGTCCTAGTGGTGATATTACAAAAAAGGCCTGCGACGATAAATTCAACTTTTCTACTACGACAGTTACGCTTTCTTTTTAAAGAATGATACACAATCCTTGATGAACTAATAAAAGCTCGTGGCATCAGTTTATATAACTTCCAGGGATTGACAGCTTCATCGTTATGGTTCATACATTCAATAGAAATTGGATGATGACTCCACGTAAAAGCTAGTCCAGTCCTGATTGAGGCCAAAAACAATCAAAATCATTAGTCAGTGCAAAAACGAACTATAAAAGCTGCACTTGGTTGTCCCCGCTGCAAAATTTTTGTTGAAAAGGCTGGTATAAAGCAGATTTTTTCAATTTGAAACATAGTATCAGTAGTGACACTATAAGGCTTCCTACGACGCCTATAAGGATGTACTAGTTGAGCTACTAGTCCCTCAAGACGTTATTACCTGCACCCTGGTCTTATGTAATACTATAATGCACCTGTAAAGATATAGTGCACCTGTATGTTACGTAATAGGTTTTTTTTTACAAATGCAAATGATTTCTTTTGATGTTAAGCAATAGGACTTGTTATAGTTCCAGGGTTGATAGTCAAGATTCAGGTGCTTGTTACATAATACGGGTCTTTTCTTTAAGATTTCTTTGGTTCTTTTGTTTAAAAATCTACGAGAGCAAGGAAAACTTTTAGGGGCCCCGCCAAATCATTCATTATTTGGTTGCTATGCAATAGGACTTGTTAAAGTCCGCTAATCAATTGGGGAGGTCACGGTTGTAAAAATATATGATCATGGTCCAAAATTTACAATCAATATTTATTGTACATACAAGCTTTACTAATAAACAAATTCACAAACATTTTTCAAGCATTTCACTATTAGGGCGCTGAAGTTTATATTATAAAGATAAGAAAAAGTATTTTCAACTAGAAAGTCGTTCAATCGAGAATTGTCTACAAAAATGCTGAAAAATGTACTGTAAGTATGCCACGACGTCGAAAAATAAACTATAATAGTACATAAGAACCATAGATTTGGCCGATAGTTTTTCTAGTTGCATCTGATTTTGAATAATAGATTTTTCACTTGCTCAAGAAAATTTTGGAAATAAGGCATCTAGACAACATACGGTAGGCCAAGAGGATCGAAAAGCACAATATTCTTTACTGTTAGAAAGATACAAAGCCAATATCCTGTTTTTACAGTTAATGGGCTACTATTAACTATGATAAGGGTATTTTTAACAATTTGAATATGGTCGAGGAAATCCGAAGGTATACATTCGGATTTGTATTTGGACATGTAGGGATCCAACTTGAATAGATCGATTATTTGATTTGTGTTAATGGTGCACAGTCAAATAAAACACTACCATCGGGGTAATATTGAAATAGGTTTTAAACTGATTTAGCGAGATTAATGCTATACTCTCCCAGTGGTCTGGAAAAGGTACACTCTAAACGTACTCTGCCCGTTCGGTCAATACTCATATCTTGAGCAGCAGACAAATTCCATACAATTATACCATGAGTTTTTGCAAGCATTTCATCGGTCATACCTTTTTCAAATAGCTGTGGCTCTTGATCTAGTGATTATATTTCAATTCAAATAGGGTCCTATAGGATTTATCAAAGGATAAATTGTAGAGTGGAATTCCTTTTACTTTACATACAGGGGATGAAAATTCAAACATTTCAAATTTATTTGAAAATTTTTTCCATGGTCTTGTGACACTAGCACTTTTTACAAAAGCCAAAGAAAGTTTTCAAGGAAATTCTCCATTGATAAATGATGAATCGGTGTAGGTATGAGTAACTGTAGCAATGTGTCGTTGATTCATAATTGTAGGCGGAACCAAAAGTTTGATATTGTTTCCAGTAGTTCTTAATTTATTAATTGCCAAATCAAAAGAGCTTATAACGTGTAGTTTACGTACATGTTGTATTGCCGAGATAACAAAGACTGTTACACAGGCGCTGTTGCAACTATTTTTCGCAAAATTAAATCGGACGGAGCAAATCGTAGCTCTATATGATTCTTAACATTAGGATGCATCCATTGAGGTAAATTAAATATTTCATCATTTATTTTCCCAACCAAGTGTAAATCTTTATTGGCCACGTTTTTTATTATATAGCTAGTGTCAGTGTCCGTTTGTTATTCATATCCAGTAGCTAAACCTCTCAATTTCTTACATTACATTGGATTAATCAACGTGAATTGTATTTAACTTGCGTAGTTTGACAAACTATTGCTTGTGTTCACCGACGTTCTATTTATGTAGACACTTATTTGTCTAAGCAAATTGTTCAGCACATGATTTTCATAGAAAAGCCCCTCAGCTCCACTTGGTTTTTCATTGTTAGACTTTTTGATAATCACCTGCAAATCCATAAATGATGAAGTCAAATCTATGAAATAGTCTTCACAAAAACACATTTGAAAACGAACGTTTTCAGAGAGCGGTTGTTGCAGTTAAAATTGTTCATAGTAGCCATTTTTTACTAACATCAACATGTTATGCATTTAAAGGATTTAGAGACGAGGTAACCGAAGAATGAGATTCTTTATGTGGTAGATCTGCCGATTCTAGGGATTATTTTTTGGTCTAAAAATTTTTATTCTTGGTGTCTTTTTCTTATTTGACAAGAGTTGAGACAGGTGAGTGATGAGATCTTTCTACTCCTTTTTAAACCTTTTCCACTTTGTTCGGTTTTCCACCGCTCACCAAAAGATCACACCAAGGACCTGAGTCCACTATTCACTATTTTGTCCACTATTTAGTGGACTATTTAGTCCACTATTTTGTGAAACACTATCTTCAAAATCCTTCCCAGAGACTCAATTATGTAGTGTAGAGGACGCAAAATCCGTGGCAACTGGAATAATATATTTTTTTTTTAGCAAGTAACAATGCAGAGCAGAACAACTAAACAAACCAATTGCCAAAACCGTAACCGTAAATTGGCGAACGACCCCTGTAACTTTCCAGTCTTTGATCTAAATGTATTGGTCTTAGCAACATAGCAATCAGCATCAGGACAAACAAAAGTATTTTTCAGTTAGCGATCTCGTTATTGAATGTGTTAAAAATTACATTTAATCACAGCCAAATCTTTGTTATTGCTATAGGATCGCCTAATTCACTTCTTAATGGTAACGGAGAGAGTTCCAAATACGAAGTATACACTGGAATATATTGAAGGTGCTTTAAATGGTAGTTGGTGAATGATGATTTAAGCATCCTAGATGAAAGTTTGAGCTAAATGAATGAACTTTTAGAGGTTTTGTGACTTCAGGATGCGAGAATAGGTTTGAAAATTAATGTTAAAAAGACTAAGTTACTAAGGCTAGGAAAAAGAGAAGATGAAAGGGTGACGTTAGGTAACGAAAAGATTGATCAAGTGGATAGACTCAATTATCTTGGTAGTGTTATTAATAAAGAAGGTGGGAACAATGAAGATGTTAAAAGTAGAATATCCAAGAACCATTGTGCTTTTTCAACATTAAAAAAAAGTTTAGAAGAATAGGAAGATAAGTCTGCAAACCAAGATTAGAATAGTGGAAGGCACAGTGATGACAGAGGTCAAAAATGGCTCTGAAGAATGGGCACTCCGAAAAGCGGATGATGATTTACTTAGATGTAACCCAGGAGATGCCTGCATATTGTTCTGGGTAACTGGCTGCCTGATCGAATTTCAAACAGTAGGCTGTACGAAAAATGTAGTTCAATCGCGCTTTCTTGGGTTACAATGGAAGAAAGCTTGAGATGGCATGGCACATTCTGCGGATGAAGAATGACAGATTGCCCTAGATTGTCCTTTTAGGCCAACCGTTTAGGGCTAAACGGAAAGCAGGTTGTCCTCGTTTGGGGTGGGAGGATGTCATCAAGAAAGGCTTAAAGGAGATGGGAACTTCTTGGAAGAGTGTAAAGAGGGGGGTTCTGAATAAATTGGGACGGAAGGGGAGCGTGCGTAGCTACGGTGGTCTCAGGCAGCTTGGTTGTGGTGAGTTGTTAGTAGTGATAGTAGTATTAGAATCATAGAAGGGGTCAGAGAAATTAAACATAAGTTTCACATGGAAATCATTAGGTATTGTGAACATCTTCAGCGGCAATCCAAGAATCAAAATCAGAGTTGTATCCCAGCCAACGATCAAGCACATTCCTTCAACCTTAGCAAGTTCAACCTTTAATATCTTTTAATTTTATACAGTCCACTTAAGTTTTTGTAATTCATACTCGTAAGAACCACCAAGAGTCTCTTCATCTTTCATATCACGTAGACGACACGTTACAAGTTTAGTGTCTAAGAATTTTGACACTTTAAATAATTTTTGTGGACCACAAGTAATTCTTCTTTAAAAAACATTACCTGTTCGTTTGATTAGAACTCTATCACCTACATTGAGTTTCTTCTTCTTCACTTTCCCTCCCCCTCATTAGAATATTTTAGAAGAACAATTTTAGCTGTATTGTTACTGTGATGAACTTCAAGAGAAGCATGATCCAACAGGATTGATGACTGCGCTGATTATAAATCAAAATTTATGTAGATCTGGAATAAAAGCAGCAGTATTTTTCAATGCACAAAATCACAAGATTAAAGCTTTTATCAATCGTTCAGCCAATGCTGCCATAATCCGACTAAGACTGTGATAGAGTATTTTATTATATTTAATTAAAACTTTCTTTTACATGTGGATTAATAGATTCATTACCCGGATCTGTTTGAATTTTTGTCTATATGAATGTTGTTCAAATATAGATTAAAGGACTCTGGCAACTTCATCACCTCTGTCTGGAACGCAATGAAATGGCATATGTATAGCGACTAAAACAATGATTGCAAGTAAAACATACTTTTATGGGCTATTACGACGTCTTTGAATCTCGTCTTGAGTCAATAAGATCTGCTTGTAATATATGCAATGGGAAAAGGCCTCAGTCTTTTGATACTGACTGCCAAGAAACTCTATGATTGCGATAAAGTGTGTAGCTGGGTTCATTGTATAAATACCCTGTCAAAAACTTCTTTTAATTCCTTCGATTTGTAAAAGTGCGGTGGGAAAACATAAACTTAGTGTTTCGCCAACATTTTCATGAACATCTTTCAAAGCTTGAGCGATTTTGAACGTAAACGCGGTGTGAAACGTCAATTACCCTTTAGCACAAGAATAGGTGATGCATTGATACAAAGAAGCCTTGGTTTGATACCTTTTAAATCATGAAACCCACTTAGTGTGCTAGTTTTTTCCTAAAACGATTTAAAAAAAACTTTTAATTTTCTCTATAATCCCTTAATCAACTTTAAATATGTTTATTCCCAGTCAGACTTTCAGGAAAATTTGATCACTTTGAAAATTCATGCAAATGACTATCAAATACTTCAAGTCTTTTACGGTCAATACGGTTGATCGTGTGCTAATACGATCATTCACCCAAATCGTGTGCTAATACGGTTGTGCAAATGAGGTATTCATTGGCCCTGGTATGTGTCCTGTGAAGGACTGAAGCTTTGAAGGGAAAGACCGCTACTAAGCTTTTGATCAAAATAATTCACTGTCTAGAGTCTCTTTTAGATTATTCTGATGTGATAGGTTCTCCGTTTGGCTGTGAAAAAGAACGTAGCTTCCACTGTTAATAGGAGTTAATACCGCTTGTCTTGAAACGTGGTAGCAGTAATTTTCGGTGAAGTAGCTATGGTTAGGACTAATCATGGTAAGAGGAGCGGTGGTAGGAGGTGCCGTGTTGGGAAAAGTCCGGATGAAAAGTCCGGATTGGTGGTAGAAGTAGTATGGGTAGGAGTAATATTGGTAGGAAGGGTTTGAGTAGGAATAGTCATTCTAGGGATGCTTGGGTCAGGAATAGCTTTCAAAATAATTGCAATGGTGGAATTAGTCCTGGTCAAAATCACTAGGAGATGAGGTACTTCTTGAATTGTCCCAGTAGAAACTCTCATGATAGAAATAGCAACGTTGGGTCTATTCAATACATGAGACGTCAGGTTTGAAATCGCAACTAGAAAATTGTAACGAAAACTGCAATAGCATTAATTTGTTAATTCTATAAATTGTAATGGTTAGCATTTAGCCACCTAAAATTTTCCTTATAGAATGTGTGAATTATTCTTTTAATGTATCAAAATTTACTTTCTCTAAGGCCAGCAGTACCTTGAGAGGTATACCAATATATAAATTTACTAATTCTAGAGTAATCCTGGAAGATGCCGGGGAAGAAAGAAGAAATGTAGCAAACCAGAGATACTAACAAATAAGATAGAAATAAAAAAAATACAAGAAATGGAATATTAATCATATTTTTGACTATGGAGAAGTACGTCATTGGTTAAATCAAGTAAAAAATATTGTCTGTACGAAATATTTTACTATTTCGTGCTTAGCTTAATTTTTTTTCTCAGTTTATATTTGTCCTTATCTCATTAGTCACATGAACAACATAACTGTTATTATTTTATTTTTCTTTCATTGATTAGGTTATGCGGTCTTCAATTGCATTATTTCCTTAAATTTGTCATGCAATGTCAAAAGGATTACAATGATGCTTTACCAAAATAAATTGGCGATGGCCCCACCCAATCAAGGTACTTATCAAATGGTTATTGACCTAGACGGTATTTGGTCTGCTTCGTCTAAAACAGGTAAAAGAGGTTTTAGTTAAGTAGAATGGACTCTAGATTTAGTAAATTAGCGAACTTTGTTTTCCTTTAGGCAATTTTCAGTGCAATACCTTACTTACCTTAAATCGCAGTATGGAGCAAGCTTAAGAATTTTTATACTTATGCATGCTCCGTGGTGGCTTCAGCTCGTTAAGTTGTCGTTAAAGATGCAATTACTTCGCAGTAGCATAGGAACTCCCAGCGAAGCCACTCATTGTCAACCTTACCCTTAAAGATGCATGTTGTTCTAGTCAATGCCCCATCCTCTGAGCCCTCTTTAAATAGATTTATTTTCTGCTGCGTTAAGAAATGACTTCTTTCTCTCGTGAAATGGTGTTGCTCCGCAAGCTTCTTTAAATATCCTTTCAGCAAGTGGTACTTGTAGGGCAGCTGGGATCATCAAAATAACTAGTAAGGTTTTTCTTACATACTTTTGTTACTATAATATTATTTTCTCCTTCTTCTGAAAACCAGCCCTCGGAGTCAACTTTCGGCTACAAAGTTCTTGCGGTGATTACTTTACTTTTTATCTTCTTCTTAGATGTTACAGCTACTAAAGTGAAGCACATTTTATGGTAAATGAGCCATATTAAAATGTAAGGTTTGCGAATAATCACTCAGAATCGCAGTTTTTTTTCTTTTTCGGGTAGCTTGCTATTAAGTTGGTCTCGCGTTTCTGGCTCTAATTTTAATAGCTTTGGAGCGGGTTCGTTTTTGAAAGTTTGAGTGCCATTTTAAATGGCAAAAGTGATTTTATGGCAGCCGAACTGCTTCCCTGCCATTTCGTGCTACTCTCCCCTTCAAGACCCGGGATAAAAAGTTTAGGAAAATAGTTGAAAGATCCAACAAATATGCAATTGGTATGACTTGATCCTCCCCCACAACTCCTGGGGCAAATCCCTATATTTTGTAGATTTTCAATTTATTGCATATTCAATTTATGGCAGCCGAACTGCTTCCCTGCCATTTCGTGCTACTCTCCCCTTCAAGACCCGGGATAAAAAGTTTAGGAAAATCGTTGAAAGATCCAACAAATATGCAATTGGTATGACTTGATCCCCCCCCACAACTCCTGGGGCAAATCCCTATATTTTGTAGATTTTCAATTTATTGCATATGAGTTCTATTATAGACAGCGTAATGCCGCTGCCTAAGTAAAGAGCGGTGTGAGCATAATGTATTAGTATTATTACTACTTTTTTTATTGTGTGTGTGTGTGTGTTTGTTTTTGTTTTTACAGACCAGGTCACTTTGTATAGAAGGGGTTGTCGCAGAAACTTCAAAAGGGGCTCATTCGAATGGAAATTAAAAAGGCTACTGCCCTTTTTAATAGTCAGAAGTGATTGGATGGCAACCAGCCCCCCTCCCACACCCTGTTGTTCAGCGGAGTTGAAAGGTCCGAAAATTGTATCTTTGAGGATGACAGCCTCTTTGTTCAGAGAAGGAGATAGCCATTCTGTTCAGCGCAGTTTAAATCTCCGGAAATTTTATCTTTGAGGATGACAAAACCCCATAGCCCTTAGGGCAATGATTTTAGGTTATGCCCTGGGGTATATTACGTTTTATAGGAAGGGTGGTCGTGTAAAGGGGTTTTTTGGACTGGTAATCAGAAGTTCTAGTGCCCTTCTTAAGAGTCAAATTGATCGGAGGGTGGAACCCCCCCCCCCCCCTAACGTCGTATTTCCCCGAAATGTATATGATCAAAATTTTAAGATGGCTATTTCTTGTCGTAGAAACTTTGAAAAGGGTTCATTCGATTGGAGTTTCAATGGGCTATTGTCTTTTAATAGTCAAAAGCGACTGGAGGGCTATATGCCTCCTCCCCACACCCATTACTTCCCAGACTTATTAAATTAAAATTTTGAAA